>NC_056750.1:647082528-647165028 GCF_019279795.1 Protopterus annectens
ATAGGGATCAGCATATCAGCCCTGAATTCATAGCAAAAATAAATACATTTACATTTGTTTAAGCAAGAAAATGAAATAGACTGAAGCAAAAAAAAAAAAAAAAAAACAGCCTGGGAATTTCTGAATGATTGGAAAATACCTCTGTCTGCCTGCTTTTAAAGAGTCTTAAAGAGTGGTGTAACATTATTAGTAGATGCCAGGAATCAATGTTATCGACCCCAGGAAAACAGTCTGGGATTTTAAAGTGCTTAAGTACCGATCAGTGTTAAGTGAAAATCCTATAAACAGACCACAGAAATCAATGAGTCTGTGAAGGCGGAGTGACATGAACAGTGCCTAACTAGAAGGGGAAACAGGGACAGGAACTGAATGTCTGAATAGAGCTCCCAGTGACAGGATGGATGTGTTGCATGGGGAAGTAACAGTGAAACAACTGATTCTTTCTTATCAAAAAAAAAAAAAAACAACACAATAGGAGGTTTGTGTCATTCTTGTAAGTGAGAATTACAGAGTGAATACATCAATGAAAAGAGAAATAGCTGGAGGGTTGCTTCTTCCTAGAAGTCAGAATACTTTTAGAACTCTTTGTGACTGGAGGGCAAAACAGAATACCTATTGGCAAGTAAAAACAGGCAAACTACACGGAATAGAGAAGTGAATGGCATGATGACTCTGTTTATAGTGACAGGGAATAGAAATTGGATATGATAGCTGTATCTCACTAGGAAGGCGGAGTAATGGTGAAAAGGTTCTTATTAACTGAGAACTGGGAATGACAGAAAGCCTGCGTTCACCCATGATAGCAGTAAAAACAATTCTGTTCTATATTATGGGAAAGTAACATGCTGAAAAGGGAGGCATAACTGCCTCATTGCTTTTGTTGCAAATAGTAGCAACTTGCTCAATGTAAGGGAATTATATCAGTGTTTGTGTCTTACTGGGAGCAGATACTGTCTGCAGGAACAGTGGCTCATTTCAGCAACTCTTCAGAGTGAGTGGTTGACTGCATTAGGGCAATGCGTATCTTAGTTGGGTGCTTACAAGCAGAAGAAATTTTCTTATTGAGACATCACTATCTGCAAGGCTATACTGTGTAAAAGAGTATTTGGTGGCACAGCTGATTAGAAGGTGGTATTTTTATCCATAAATACTCAGAAAGAGTTATTAGAAGAGTTGTCTCTCACTATATCAGTACAGGGAGGGGAGAGGTCTCTGAAAGAACACTGTAAAATATAATGACAGTTATCATTTAGAGAGAGCACTGATGGATGTTCTGTATTTCTCAGTACTGAAAAAAACATGGATAAAAGAGTTGTGTTTTGTTTTGAACATTAGGGAGGGAACTAGAAACAAGGCCTACAGTATACACTGCTGGTGGCCTACACTATTGGGTGATCTATGCTTCATCATTTTCAGCCGAGAGGAAATTGATTGGAGGACTGGTCTTCATCAGTGTCACTGAGAGAAGTACACCAGTAAAATGGTTAGCATTAGCACTCAGAATGCTGTCTGTGCTGTGGACCTGTCAGGTAGCTTAAAGAAAATAAAGTAAGGTTGTGCCTCCCAGCTATGACCGAGAGGGTACTAATAGAAGAGTTTAATTTGCCATTAGCACTGATAAGGGGGCCAGAAGACTGAAAAGGACAAGGCTGGTACTGCTGTGTTTTACCAATGACACTAAGACTGGCATTTGATAGAAGGGCTTGTTAGTTCTGATGAAGGTGGTGTTTTTTTGTTTTTTTTTTTTACAATTAGTGCTGAAGGGCAACTATAGTAAGGCTGGATGTCACTGCCGGTGCTAACAATATTATTGACTGAAGAGCTAGGTTTCACTTCTCGGACTGGAAGGGCAGTGACGTATGGACTATGTTTTAGAATTAGTGCTGTAAAGGACATTGAGAGGGTGTCTGAGTTTCACTATGACAGATGAGAGAGACAGTGAGAGGAATGTTTTGTTACATTGAGATGGAATAATGGTGGGACAAAACAAGTTTTGTTTTGTTTGTTCATTTCCCCCTTATCTCCAGCAATGAGTTTCAAGCCCATTAATGTCTCTGGTATATTGGCATCACTGAAAATAGTGGCAGGGCTGTGACCAGTTTTTCAGTAAACTGTATTGATTCCTGCCTTATTAGCATGCTTCAGTGTTAAGGGCTCAGCTTTCCCAGAGAGGTAGGAAGAAGCCCTCACATCAACAGACCATCCCCAGACTGGTAAAGCATGCATTTTAGACTAACCCCTAGCTGTCCCCAGGCCAGAGAATTACACAGCAGCCCTCCTTCCAAAACATCAGTCCTATACAGTGTATAGGAGATTTTTTGATAACTTAATCCCATCCTTTGAAATCCTAATATTTTCAATACTTAAACAGTAGTGTCCTCATGCACAAGTTACTGTGGATACCATGCATATACACAGCTTGGTTGATATGGTTGACTTGGCATTTCCTGCAACTTAGTGGGACAATTGCCCCTGCCAAGTGTTAGTCATATGGTAGACTTGGTTGCATTTCCTTTGCCAGGCCTAATGGAGGATGGCAGTGGCTACTAACTCCCACTAACACCAAGGGTACATGAGCCATACTCTGTTTTATCCATCTGTGCCATGCAGGCATGCAAGAGGCCTGGTTTAACCAATACTGTTAGGATGAACACTAACAGGTGGGAAGTGTTTTATCAGAACCTTTCTTGAGGAGCGCTGACAAGACATATCTACAGAGAGATACATTGCTTTGTCACCATTAGCACAGGGAGTGAGTGAGTGCTGCTGATAGGATGGCTGGCTTCACCTTTTGTAATGACATGGGCATAGTTAGGAAAACTACTTTTCAAGAATAACACTGTGAAGGGCACTGCTGGGAATGTTGTGTGCAAATACTAGCAAAGACGGACCACTGATGGGCCGTGTTTTACCATTAGGGCTAAGATAGATATTACAGCAGCATTAATACTAGAGTTGTGATTTATTATTACCACTGAGAGTAGCACTGACAGCATGGCTGTGTTTCACCATTAGCATAGACAGTAGCAGTGATAACAGAGCTGTGACTCATCATTAACAGTGACAGGGGTGCTAACAACAAGGCTGCATTGTAACATTAGCACTAACATGGGCTGTGTTAGTGGGGTTGTGTTTCACCACTAGCACTGATTTGGCCGCAATTCACTATTAACACGGGTAGGAACACAGACAATGGGGCTATGGGCTATGCAGCACCATTAGCATTTTCAGTAGGTTGTGTTTCACCATTATCGAGGACAAAGACACTGATAATAGAGTTATATTTCACCAAGAACAACGAGAAGGAGGAGGTAGTCACAGAGTTTTATTCCACCATGATCACTGAGAGGGTTAATGACTCTAAGAGCTTTGCACACTGTGACCATGTCAAGTCTCATTCATAAAAGTGTTACATCAGAGGGGGAGGGACTGAGAACTGAGCAGAATAATGATACTTATACCAATCTGAAAAAAGTATTGGAAACCTGTTGTCTCACCAGTATGGGAGTGGTATTCACAAAAACAGCGTCCTGAAGTGACAGGGGCAATCTCATGTTAGGAGATATTGAGTAACATCATGAGGATTTTCTCTCCATAAGAAGGGCAGTGCAATGAGCACTAATTCATCAGTTCTTCAGAAATGTGAAACAGTGACAAGAGTAGCAGGTGTCACTTGTCTGAGGAAGAAAATGACAGATGGACCTAGGTCTCAGTAGGAGGTGCACAGCAATGGCAAGAAGGCTTTGTTTCACCATTATAACTGGAGGAGATGAACATAGCAAGGATGTGTTTTATCAGTTGCACTGAGAAGGACAAAAATACAAGTACGTCCATTCCATCAGCTGCAGTAGAAAAGGCAGGAATGCAAGGGCTCAGGTTACAAATACTTCATCAGCTGCAGTAAAAAGGACAGGAATGCATGGGCTCAGGTTACAAATACTTCATCAGCTGTAGTAAACAGGACAGGGATACAAGGGTTCAGATTACAGGTACTTCTACATATCAGTTGTAGTAAAAAGGATAGGAATACAAGGGCTGGGGTTAAACATACTTCTACTGTACTCTGTCATCTGTAGTAGAAAGGACTGGAATAAAAGAGCTGTGGTTACAGGTATTTTACTCATCAGCTGCAGTACAAAGGGCAGGAATACAAGGACTTGGGTTACAAGTACTGTAACTTCATCAACTGCAGTAAAACAGAGTAGAATACAAGGGCAGAGGTTACAGGTACTTCATCGACTGCAGTAAAAAGGACAGGTCTACAAGGGCTCAGGTTACAGGTACTTCATCAGCTGCAGTGAAAAAGATAGGAATACAAGAGCAGGAATTACAGGTACTTTTACTCCATCAGTGGCAGTACAAAGGACAGGAATATAAGGGCAGGGGTACAGGTACTTCTACTCATCAGCTTCAGTAAAAAAGAGAAGAATACAAGGACTCAGGTTACAGGTACCTCATCAGCTGTAGTGAAAATTATAGGAATACAAGGGCTGGGGTTACAGGTACTTCTGTGGATTAGCTGTAGTGAAAAAGATAGGAATACAAGGGCTGGGGTTTCAGGTACTTATATTCATTAGCTGTAGCGAAAAGGATAAGAATTCAAGGTCAGGGGTTACAGGTACTTCTGCTCCATCAGATGCAGTACAAAGGACAGGAATATAGGGGCTCGAGGTACAAATACTTCTAGTAATTCAGCTGCAGTAAAAAGGAGAGACATATAAGGGCTCAGGATTCTCACGTAGAAGGAAGACTGATACTAGTGCTGTATTTTATTAGCACCAGTGGGAGGGGCACTGTTATGAGGGATATAGCTGTATTTTATTACCAGCAGTGTTAAGGATAGCTGTGAGGGCTGTATTTAGGAATGCCACTCATATGAGATCTGTATTCTAGCAGCCACAGCAGCAGCAGCAGTGAGGGGATTCTAGATGTGAGGCCTGCATTCTCTCAGCACCATGAGGAAGGACACCCACACAAGGCCTGTATCCTGTGAGCACCATAAGGAAGGACACCCATATGAGGTCTGTATTGTATGAGCACCAAGATGAAGGACTTCCATATGAGAAGCTGTATTTAATCAGTAGTAGGAATGACACCCAGATGAGGTCTGCACTGGAGGGACACTAATATGAGGGATGCATTTTATTAACTACTGGAAGAGATACTAATATATTAGTTATACTGGGAGGGACACTAGTATGACGGTTGCACTCTGCTAGCAGTATTAGGAGGGTCAGTGATTTAAGGGCTCAGTGTTATTAGCAGTACTGGAAGGAAGACACATAAGATGGTTCTATTTTTGTAGCAGTACTGGGAGGGACAGTGAAACAACATCTGTGTTTTATCAGCTGCACTGCAAAGATGTCAGAAAGAAGGCTGTATTTCACTCTAGACAATAATGGGGAAAATAAAAGAAGGGAAATATCTCATTGGAAAAAATAAAACAGTAACAAGTCTGTGTCTGAACTAGGGCAGCAAAGAGACAGCAGAACTGGGACACATGGTAAGGTAACAGGAGGCTACAGCATTACAGAGTAGCACTGCAGTTGTTACATGACTGTTTTGTGTAGGTGAGTAAGAAGTAAAGACAGAAGTGTAATGCTTCACATGCAGAGCAAACAGTGGCAGGTTGCATTTTAAGGTATGATATTGACAGAATGACTGTGTTTTACTGTCAGATGTTTTGTTGGGGAGCAATGCTTTCCTGGTGGAACTCAGCTGCACAACAGCTGTATTATGTCTCACACAGAGTATGTGGCATTTATTGAAAGTCTGTATATCACTCAGAGAATAACATCTGTAAACAGAAAGATACATTCCACAGGTAGGGACAGTGACATCAAAACTCTGTTCTCCAGCATGGAGAAAGAGGAAGGACTGACAACTTGGGTTGTGTTTATAAGGGGAAACTGCATGGTGATATACCAACAGAAGAACAGCTGAAGATGTGTGTCTCTGTATGGAACACTTAAATGGTGAAACTTGCATCCTATTGTCTGTGAAATAGCAACAGGGTAAATGACATCTGAAAGTGAAAGGACGATACTGGTATGAATAAGACAGGCATTCATGGAAGGGCAGTGCCTTACCCAGAAAGAGGAGTGCAGAGGAGGATGCAGAGTGGAACATTAGGAAGGGCATACAGTGCTGAGAGGGAAAGGAATCAGAGTAACCATATCTCAGTAACAAGAAAAAGAAAAGAAAACAAAGGTTAGTATTTTACTGTAACAAGAATATGAATGGCTAAAGGATAGTGTCTTTGTGGGGAGGGGGGGTTATCCCATTGGCACTACAGCCAGTGGTGGCAAATAGACAATAAGCTGAATGTGTTAAATTAGAGGTGAGAATGTTATATTTTAGGGGATAGGGCTGATACGAGGGATTTACCTCACTGAAAAGTAAGCAAAGAAGGACAAAGGGACTTACTTGTTTGGAACGGCATCACTGGAAAGCTGTGACTAATTGGGTGGGCAGGAAGAGTGACAGGTTTTGTCTCACTGGGAGGACAGCCAGGAGAATCATGAAAAGAAAATATTCTAAGTGAGAGCTGAACAAAAACTTACTCATTATTTTGCTTAATTTACAGTTATAATAACACATATGTCTAGTTCTACATTTCAAAGTTGCTGTGAGTTCCAGTAAGAATACCACATTTATCCTCTTTTTCAGGCATTTATACAGACAGCTGTTCCCTGAGGCACTAACTGCACTTAACTGCACTAGTGGCAGAAACTGCTCAAGCCCTTGTAACTCCTTGATTGACACTGCTTGTTTCACTCTATAATTAAGTCCGGCTTTGAATCTCTTCGGGTTGCCATTCACACTGACAGTTTTCCCTGTTTTATTTCCTTTCACTTTCACAGTTTCTAAAGATCCAAATACATACCAAACATCTGTGTCCGTCTTCATGGTCCCAGTGGACAGCTACCTTACCTCCAACCCTCTAAAATTACCACCACAAGCTTGACAACTGTCTTCCTCTTCACATTGAATTTAATTCAGCCAATTCTCCAAATAATGCTGCCTTGCCATTCAGCACCTCTGCTGAAACTGGATCAAAATGATGGTTAACAAAATTGTACGCCATCAAGCTACTGAATAAAATTTGTATAAGCATTAAACGTGAATACCCCATCAAAATGCAAATGTCTTTTCAATTATACAGTTTTCACTCCATTATTGTACCTCCACATAAACGTAGATATCATCTGTATTTTTAACTATACTGAAAGTAAGACTAAGATACTGTAATAAAATTTAGTAACAAGGTACTGCATCTTTAGCAGCAAGTACAACATTGAATTACTTTGCTTCTCTAAGAAAGGCAAGATGCCGACAGGAATTTTTCACTTTTACTCATCAGATGTACGTCACGTTAATGCTGTTATCAAAATAGAAGGCAAACATGCTGCATGTCGTATGAATTGCAAAATAAAAATGGAAACAAGAAAGTGAGTCTATAATGAACCCTGTACAATTTCTGCCAGTACATAAATAAGATCTGCAGTGATAAATCATGAAGCATGGTCATTTATATCTTAGAGAATTCTCTATAAGATTTTAAACCCCAGTGCCAGCTCTCTCTCTCTCTCTCTCTCTCTTTCTCTGCTTCTGTGTCGCAAACGCATGAAGTTACACACAGTCATTTCTTATAAACAAGCATTTGTCATTGTCTAATTTTTCCCCACTTGTAGATAGTTTGTTTTGCTGTTTATAAAGTCTATGTTCTGTCTAAGATCTCTTGATGTCTAGCAAGCAATATTCTTATGTCAGTTAGAAGTGTTGAAAAAAACAGAGAGCCTTTGCATTCTGCTTAGCTGAGAATGAGACAGCAGAAGTTTGTGACACCCATCAGATGTAAGAAGCAGGCAAGCAACTTGGCTACAGACAGCTGTATGACACATGAATGGTATATTGTTTACCAAAATACTAGCTATTTATGCTGGCAAGCTAAATCAGCAGCTACTTAAAAAAATGCACTGAGACTAATACAAGAAACACTTATAAAAAAGAAATATAGATATTTCTCTGTCTGTAAGCACTATGGGAGAGACCTGCTTCTCTCTCACATATATGGTCACCTCTGAGTATGCCCAATACTACCATGCAAAAAGCAAGCTAATGACTATCCAAGCAATACACACTCCCAGTCTGCATACTGATGAGAAAGTAGCATTTTTCATGATGCTACATACTGAGCATTCCAAAGCACCTATACAAAAGAGACAACAGAATGCTAAACAGAGATGGCCATCTTCTATCTGCACAAGTTACAGAAACAAATAGACAGAAAGCAATACTTGTGTTTCTGCTTCAGAGTAACAAGGCGTTTCAGAAGCGTGGCATGAATTATAATCATGTCCACATAAAACTCTGATGACATTCAACAAAGAACAGCCCACAGTCATGTAGCCGACATACTACAACGGACAGCTCATATTCATCCACCTGACTCTTTTGCAAAGAACAGCCCATATTCACACACCTGACCCTACTGCAAAGAACAGCCCATGTCATGCACCTGACCCTTCTACAAAAAACAGTCAACAGTCATTTACCTGACCCTACTGAAGAGAACAGCCCATATCCACTCACCTGATCCTACTACATAGAACAGCCGGCAGTAATGCACCTGATCCTACAGAAAAGAACAGCCCATATTCACACACCTAACCATAGTGCAAGTGACAGCCCATATTCATATACTTGATCCTACTGTGAAGAACAGCCCACAGTCATGCACCTGACCCTACTGCATAGAACAGCCCACAGTCATGCAGCTGACCTACTGCAAAGAACAGCCTGCAGCCATGCACCTGACTATACTGCAGAGAACAGCCCACAGTCATGCACCTGACCATACTGCAAAAAACAGCCTGCTGCCATGCACCTGACCCTACTGTAAAGAACAGTCAATGGTCATTCACCTCACTCTACTGAAGAGAACATCCCATATTCACTCACCTGACCTTGCTCCATAGAACAGCCCACAGTCATGCACCTGAACCTAATGCATAGAACAGCCCACAGTCATGTACCTAACCCTACTCCATAGAACATCCTGTAGTTCAGACACCTGACCTTACTGCATAGAACAGTCCGCAGTCATGCACCTGACCCTACTGCATAGAACAGCTCACAGTCATGCACCTGACCCTAATGCATCGAACAGCCCAGTCATGCACCTGACCCTACTGCATAGAACAGTCCACAGTCATGCACCTGACCCTACTGCATAGAACAGCTCACAGTCGTGCACCTAACCCTACTGCACAAAACAGTCCGCAGTCGTGCAACTGACCCTACTGCATAGAACAGCCCAGTTGTGCACCTGACCATACTGCAAAGAACAGCCCACAGCCATGCACCTGACCCTAATGCATAGAACAGCCCACAGTCATGCACCTGACCCTACTGCATAGAACAGCCCACAGTCATGCACCTGACCATACTGCAAAGAACAGACCGCAGCCATGTACCTGACCCTACTGCATAGAACAGCTCATAGTTCAGGCACCTGATCATGAAACCACACATTTATACCTACACCCGAAACAGAGCACCATATCTGCCATCTGAGCACCACCTAGAACAAATCATCCACAAGACTCATAGTCAAAAGCAGTCAAAACTAAATAATTGTGTGCACTTTTCAGTGCAATCAAGGCAGTATTGCCTAAGCTCCTTAACCTGCCCTCCATCTAGAGGATCAGACAGCAAATATAGGTTACTGGGACTAACATACTACTGTTCATCATCATGCAGAACATTGTACGACATAGGAACTGTCCTACATGTGGCAATAGCTTCAGTAGTTACATACAAGTATAGGTAAAAGACCATCTTCCAAAGTGGTACTACAGTTTATGCATTCACTTTTACAAGATCCACACCAACATATCACTACCCATTTCATCTCCTCTGTTGATTTGGCAACAAACACAGCAACCCACATTTCATATATATATATATATATATATATATATATGTGTGTTTTTATTTTTTTTTTTTTGAATCTGCATATAAAAACGCAACACACAATTCATTCCCTAGACACTGACAAACAAGGCATTTCATTCTTCACTTGCAGATAATATGGCACTGGATAAAAAAAAACTAATAATAAAATTTGGAACAGAGCCACATCATGCAATTCCTTACATGTAACAGTGCTTATTAGCATTCTATCTTGTCAAAAACTGATTGAAGTGATCAAAATCATGTCACAGGGTGGATAAATCACTTGCATGTACTGGAAATAAATACATAATGCTACAATAAACCAAATAATTTAAATGCAAAGTAAAACCTTGTAATCAATACTCATAATGAGGAAAACTAAAGTAGTGCTCCTCATTTTGGCAAGAGGGAAGCTGGAACTGTAAAATAAGCATTTTTTTTCTCAAAATTTTGTGAAGCAAATCTTTAAAGCTTGGTTGTTTGCTTGCTTTAGTAGTTTATATCTCAGAAAAAAATAACGACTAAATGGAAGAATGTAGTTAACACATCAATAAAACTACTTTAAACTAGTTTTTTCTAACAAAAAAATAACTTACCTAGTCCATTTCCACATCTCAGACTTTTATATGCTTTAACCATGAAACAACACAACTTTTATTTGGTCTCTATCCCTCAACCCCTTAAGCTGACCATCAGTTGTTCCTTGTGTCATACCTCTCAATCTCTAAGCACAATAATTCTAGACAATGCCAAAACTAATAGGGGACAGAGGCCCCAAATCAGGGGCAAATATTAAATATTGCTCTTATTATCCTAGAAAGTTACTAGAATAACAGGATTTGAATTAACAAGTACTTTCAGAAAGATATGAAGTCTGAAACTTAAATATCTGTCACTATTTAGTGACTTCAATCCTCATTGATTTGCCAGAAGAAAAAAAAAACATTTTATGAGGGACATACCTAAAATATGAATACAAAATCTGGAAATTCTGCAAAATTCGGAACAGTTGAGAGGCATGTCTGGCGTCCCTTCTCAGTCTCCAATTCCCTGAAGTAAATGTTGTCCCCAGACCTAATTTCATACTCTGGCCTAGACCGAAAATTAAGATGTCCCTGTGCAATTTCATACTGTTGCTAAGGAGAGAACGTTTTGTTTTACTCCCTAACCCTAATCTTATGCGTGCAAATATAATAAGCAATGATATCAGTTGTGGAATCCCATAGAGATCTCTTGGTATAATCCCCAATTGTACACTTGGGGGGTGCTGTACTTTATCACTGAAGTTGTGCAGTGCCTGCTCAAAAACCCTTAACAGTTTGACTTTTGTTAAGATACACATGGCATTACCAAATCAAGGACAAATCTAATTTTGTAGTGTCTCCATCATGAGCTAGTGTATACATACCTCTCAACTGTGCAGATTTACGCAGAATGTCCAGATTTTTGCCTCATGTTTTTGGTCCATTTTTCAAAAAATTGTGGTTTTCTGGAAAATTAGTGACTAAAATTTAAGCTAGAAAATAATGACAAACATTTTGGGTTTCTGACTTCATACCCTTCAGAAAATTCATGCTGATGCAAAATCTGTTATTTTATCAACTTTCTAAGTTTGTAAGAGCAATATTTAAAAATTTTCCCTACTTTTGGGCCTTTATCCCACTTTTATTAGGGTCTCATCCAGATTTCTTGTGCTAAGAGCTTGAGATGAATGAGTGCATATTTACCAGTTAGCATCTGAATATTTTCCAAATAAAGTCAATCAGAGTTCACCTTACTGCCTTGCAAGCCAGAGCTTCAAGCAGGAGCTCTAAATATGTATATATGAGAAATATAGTATCTGCATATCTATGTTTAAAAATATAAAGATCAGCAAGCATGCTACAAATAAAAAGAAGTTGAATACAAGAATATGAATAAAGCTTAACTCCAAATGGCAAACTTTAGTTAAAAAAAACATGCACTGCATTCAAGCAAACATTAATATCTAAGTATATGCGTTTTCATTGCCTGAATCACCAAGACAGAGATTATGCAGTTAGACCCCATCATGTGAATTGTACAACACATAATTCACAGCACATAAAATAACATATACCCATAACCTCGTACATAAAATACTAGTTTTTGTGATACACACACACTGACTATAGTAGTCAAAAGTAACTTTACAAGTGAAGAGTGTAGAAATAAGTTGTAGCATTTACTGGCATTGGGGGCCAAATAACTTTTCTAACCAACAGGTGACAGGAATGTCTGGAATATGTCACAGCTAATAATTTTATTTCCTGACTCCTTATCAGAATCCCTATCCCTGAAAGTGTCTCATTTCCCACTAATCTTCCTTACCCATATTGCCAACTCTTTCTCTTTTTCCCTACTTTACACACCTTGTGTTCAACAAACATATCACACCACACTTAATTTCTTACACCATTCAGTTACTAACAAACTGATAATATCATTTTGTATACTATTTATATTTAACACCAGTATTCATACAGTATCATTTTCCTTTCTTTGGATCTTTCTTACAACCAGTTTTTTTCTCTTTCTTCCCCTAACCCTCCAGAACTGAATCTTTTTGTTCTTGTTCTTCCCATCTCCAATATTCATTCCTCTGATGCATCATGTTGTAATACTTTATACTTATTTTTAACACACATCTGAGACCTCACTGCCTATATAACATCCACCTTCATTTACCCCATAATTTCTAATACTTTCTACATTCTCTTCTTCACTTATTTCCTTGGTAGTCTTTTTCTTTACAAATATCTTCAGTAATATTTTCAACTAGATGTTCCCCTTCTCTACTACTTTCTTCTTCTTCCCCTTTCTTGTTCTACTGTAAGGCAGTCAAACCAAAACTATCCACTCTCATTACATTTCCTATATACTGGTTTAGAATACTTGGTAGTATGCCCCCTGTCTACACATTGCTCAAATCTTCTTCTTTTACACTCTTATGTCAAATGAGCTGTTTCTCTCGATTCCCCTTCCAAAAAAAAAAAAAAAAAGTTTTAGGTTGTCCCCAGTATTGAGGAGTGCCATTTTTCCATTTAATATTATCTTTCATACATGCTGTATTTTCATTCACTCTCATTCACTGTTATCCGTAATTCCTATCTTCCTGTCCAAACTTTTCTTCCATCATAGGTTCATAGGTAAGGACTAGACTAGCTGCCCTGTCAGGCCGTTTTTAAGCCTAGCCAATGTCCCTGTTGGTGCTCAAGTTAACCTATCCTGTTTGGAGTTAGGTTGGCCTTACCTATCCCATGCTCAATAATTCTATATTTCCATTAACAAGAATAACTGTATATTGATGCTATATTTATCATTTGGAAAGGAGATGAGGTAAAACTTAAAAGACTTTTACAACTTCATTGGAAGCCCAACTAACTTCCTAAAATTTACCACCAGCCACAGCAAAGATAAGGTTGATTTTCTTGATTTAACAGTCCAGAAAAATACAGTCTAACAACCTTTATCAAAAACCCAACAGAGTTAGCCTCCTATTGCATGCCTCCAGCATGGATCCAGAAATCACAAAATAAAACACAATAAAATCCCAGAGAATGAGGATAGCCAAGGTTTTCAAAAAGCTCAAAGATTTCCTAATAAAATAAGATTTGGCAAGGGATTTTCTTACAAGGGGCTATGACAGTAAGTTCATTCACAACATACTGGATCCCATAAAAGACCTCAAAATAGCAGGGACACTTCCAGCTTCAAACCGTTCAGTTGGATGATCATTGGATTCAGAAACCTATATATCAAACCATAAACTGAAGCAAGAAATCAGAGAATGCTTGTCACATTTGAGCTCGACCACAAAGAGATTTGAAAAATTATAAAAGATAATTGTGTCATAATAGACAGTGACAAATGAATAGCTAAACTGCTGGAAACAGGTCCACAATTTAACTTCTTAAGAGGAATGACTGTCAAGGACTTTGTGGAATCCACAGACCCTAAAACAAATGTGGTTGCAAAACTCAACTATGGTTATGAAGCTCCTGACCGCAGCTTTTGCAGGTATACAAGCAATTCTGACAACATGCCAATTCAGGGAGAAAATACTACAGTAAGGATAACAGCAATGCATGCTTTGCAACTGCTTCTATGTTGGCAAAATGGTCAACAAGATAAAGAAATGTATATATCAGCACCTTTTAGGCATCTGACCGAAAATGCCAAGTAATATGCTAGGCAAGCATAGCATGAAAAAAACAGGCCACAATTCCAAGTTCCACATATTTGACAGTTTGGTCTACCCCACAGTGGGGCATTATATGGAGTTGCTAAAAGGATACATTTCCTTTTCACTTACAGAAGATCATGGAGAATGAACTGCTATTAAGTGCTTGACAAAGGATGAACTAAGCCCTTCATTCCACATTGGTTTTAGCACAGCCAAGGGCTTTCTCCATTTGTACTAGTTGACTTTAACATTTCAATTGTGGACGGGACTAATGCAGCAACTATGACTATTCTGTGGACTGCCAAAGTTTAAGTGGACTGTTTGTTTATGTTTGTTTTGGATTTTCTTGCTTATAATGGTATTCTGTATTACAGTTTTCAGTGGTTTCCAGTGCTCATAAAATTGTAGTTCATGCTTTGTAATCATTTTACTTTTCTGTTTAGTGTTTATCCAGATTGATTCCACTGCAGTCTTTACACTGTTTCTGCAAACTGTTCTGTTTTCCTGGCAGGTTTAATGTACTAGGCCAGCAAATGTATCTGTTCACCCCTGTACATTTATAGACTTTTTTCCCTACAGTCAAAGACATAGGTAATGGGTAAGTGCTCCCTCCATCTGCAGTCTTCATTTGTCTCAAAAGATCTTCTCACACCAACAAAATCATTACCACAGCCAGGGCGAAGAACCAATACTTAATACTTCCCTTTATCCTAAGGAAGGGAGCAGCATGGGTTTGCAAAACCATTACCTCATTAGGGAATAGTATCGGTGTACAAAATCATTACATCCTTATAATTTTTAAAATTATCCTGGCCTAGACCAAGCTGAACATCACTATTTTATGCATCCTCAACAGAATTTTATCTTCCAAATATTTTGAAAATTTAACTACACATGAGGATCTGATTAAGCGCATCTAGCAGGTGAGCAAAAGCACTTCAAATTTCAGTGATAATTAATCACTTCTGCTTTGCTAATAAAGGACTGACAGAGGGTAAAAAGTTTTTCTAAAGCCCCATAAAATTGGGGTCTTCTATTGTCCTGGTACTGATCAGCCAATGTTTTTGAGTTTTGTTACTTTTTGTGTTTTTAATCAGAGAAAGCCCTGTAAAAACAGGCTCTGTCCAACTTTTAATAGAAGAGTAGAATATAGTTGGTAACTATATTAGCCTGTGATAGAGTGTTCTAATAAAATAATAAGAGACTTAAACACAAACAGGATGACACACAGATGACCTGAATCCACCACTTGACCCTTCATCCATAAAATAATTTTTAAGAAACAATTAAATATGTACAACAATTCCTCTAATGTTTATTCTAAAAGATTTGCTTTCAGAGTAACTCACTTACTCCAAGGCTCAGAGTAAGTGACTTGCCCCTAAAGCAAGCCTTTTGGAATTTGGACCAAGATCTCTGGGAAATGTTAAATAGGGTGCCAAAACATTTCAGTAAGCTAAAAAAAAAACTTAGTCAAGGATGTTTGGTTGGAAGAGTTAAATAGCTGTAGAAGTAATGGAAGGTTTGATACTGTTTTAAGGATAGGCGAAATAGGATACCAGTTCTATAAATATATATAGGATAAATTAATATTTTAGAGCACTCTGCATAAACAGACATAATGAAAGGTATAGCAAAATTCCTTTGGAAGAGAGACGGTAATAAAGATTTATGAAATTGGAAGTCCTTAACTTTAGGGAGCATTGGCTATAAAATTATAATTTCACAATATTGTAAAACGAGTTATGGAAGAAAGAATTTGTGGAGTTAAAAGTCAAGAAATAAAGGAAATGCTGATTCTAATCAAAACATGGTATAGGAGATAGCAGAGAAAAAAGGATGGTTAAATCATTGCTTCACAATATTAAGCATAGTACATTATGGGACATATCTAAATGCATATAAAATACCATTGCATATCATGAACTTCTTAAAATCAGTATGTACAGCCTCTGCTAAATGTATGGCTGGAAAAAAAATACAGTAAGTTGTAAAACAAGGCTGTCCTTTAAATGTTTCTCCATAAAGATGATGGGTGAGATCCTAAGGCATTGCAGAAGATGAAACAAATACTGAGATGGGTAAGTTTATCAATTAGTAAGAAACAAAAGTAAAGGCTACGGTGATATGAAAACTACTGCTGGAATTTCTTTTAAAAGGCATGAATTAACATTTTAGGAATAAGTGTTGGACCTGAACAATTAATATTGCAGCAATTAGAAGATATATTGAGCAGTTAGTTGGTAATGGTTAGAATATGGAAAATATATCATAAGTTTTGGAAAAAAAATATTTGCCTTTTACACACTATTTTTGGGTAACAAATTGTATAGCAGGAGTATTCCTGTAACAAATTATTGTATGAAAAATTACTGGATTTTGTCTTGTTTGCTTTTAGGGGAAAGAAATTAAACCTTAGAACTGGAGAATTATTTCTATCTCTAGAAAGTGAAAATAATTTATTATACCATATGCTTTTTATTCTTTACACTTCTTCTTTATTTAAAAAAATGATAGGGCAATCTAGAAGGATAATTAGTAGGCTTTTAGTAAGTATTGTGCCATTTTAGATGCTTCATTGAAAATAGTAAAAGAGAGGCCTTGTTCTGCTAACATGAAAGAATGTATGTCTAGAATACATGACCAGAAATTACAAATGTACAGAAAGATTATACCACTACTGTCAAAAGAAGTAACAGCATTGCATGTCTTTACCGAATGTCATAGAGTACAATTGTTTTGGAAAAAGTGTGAGGAAATATTAAAAAGGTAATATCTCCAGTGCAAATAGACGTGATATTACATGGATATTATGATAAATATATGAAAAAATTGTATATTCTAGATAAGAGAATTTTTTTTTCAAAAAACTTTTTATTGAGTTTAAAATTTAAAGATACAGACAAACATCAACAACAAAAAAAAAAACAAACTGCATGATGTATCATATAAGTTAAAAGATACTGTTGTAGGTAAGGCTTATATATATGGAAAAAAAAAAGAAAAAAAAAAAACAGTAATTTTTCCTCTTTGAGAAAGGTTACACACATGCAGTAACTATAAACAATATGTACATATGTTAACCTGGAGGCAAAACAGAGTAAGTATAAATATAATTAAAAGTAGGTGTACTTATGCAAAAAAAAAAATATATAACAGAACTAAGAATCTCAACAGGTATGTTAACCCATTAATCAGTATTTATGATAAACAAGACTTTTTCTATAACTTTGTTAGTTTGGGCCCGCTTCTTGGGACTTTTGACTAATATTTTCTGTGCTGAAATATATGTAAAGGCTAGATTCTTAAAGTTGTTCCAATTCAGTTTAGTGCGGTCTAGCCAGTTTTGTGTGATGTAAAGTTTTATAAGGGAACATATGTGAACTATTACTTGTGTATCTAGTTTAGATAAATGAGTATTAGATATGTGAAGTAACGCTAGTTCCTAAGATAAGGTGGATTTGTGATATCCCATCTTTTGTAAACGCACTTTTAAAGAGGTCCAAAGTTTGTGTGAGTGATAACAAGACCATAGAACATGTAAAAGATCAGCATTTGGAAAGGAGCAACAGGAACATGAAGCAGATTTGCTAGGATTAAATTTATTTAATTTAGAGGGAGTATAATACACATTATTATTTATCATTAATTGAGTGTAAAAGAGCTTTTCAAAGGGAGAGTAGTCCAAAGTATTCTTAATAGCTGTGAGTTTCTGACTTGCAGATAATTGAAAATTATGCTTGTCCCAGTATTTAGAAAAAAGGCAATCTGATTCATGAATTAACTGTGTAAAAAAATTATATGATTTAGATAACATTTTCTCTGGAAGATTTAAAGTCTGTATCACTTTTTCAACATTTATGAAATCTAGTTTATCTGTCTTAATATGAGCAAATTTAGCAGTGATTAATTCTCTCAATTGTCTTAAGATAGTAGTATATTTAATATCTGCTTTAAAAAATTTACGTACATTAGTGAGAGTTTCATCTTTGTATTGTAACAGATCCCAGATATTGAGATCTTTAATAAGAGGGAAGTTTGAGAGATTAATAGGCACATTATTTAATCTAATATTAGGATTTAAATGAAGAGGTTGTAGTAACTGGAAGGTGTCTTTAATGTTAATGAGTTTTAATAATTCTTGAAAGGAATTAACTTTTTGTTTTAGGGATTTAGGAATTTTTAGGTTATTAATATAATCCATGGAGAGAAAAGGGAGAGTGGACGGATTAATATTTTTGTTTAAAATGACTTGGTACCATAATTTGGTCCAATTAGGATATTTATTAAATCTCTTAAAATCTAAGTTGGAAATAGCAAGAAGTTTATTTGCAGAAATAATTAAATAGTAGAGATAAAAATCCGGAAGACTTAGGCCACCTTTATTTTTAGGAGAGATTAGCTTAGTGTATGAAATCCTAACAGATTTGGGAAACCAAATAAATCTGGCTAATTCTTTATTAATTTTGGAAAAGAAAGATTTAGGGATTAATTGGTCTGAGGAATTGAATTGAAATAAGACTCTGGGAAGTATATTCATTTTAACTATCGCCACTTTAGATAAAAGTGATAAATTTAATAATTTCCATCTCTTTAAGTCTAACATTATTAATGACCAAATGTTATTTAAATTATTCTGAAATGTGGAAAGACCATTATGTTGAACTTGAATCCCCAAATATTTGATGGCATGCGTAATTTGGAAAGAAGAGTCTGGGAATAAATATGATTTATGGGCTTGTGGGTTTATAGGAAAAATATGTGTTTTTTGTGAATTGATCTTATATCCAGAAACTTGAGAATATATGGTGACAGAGTTAATCAGTTTAACCAGGTCTGTACCAGGTGTTTGAAAGTATATTACCAGATCATCCGCAAAAGCAGATAAATATACATTGGTGTTATAAATCCTGGGTATCCTGTGAAAGGTGTTTTGTGTTATGTACAAAAGCAACGGTTCCATATACAAATTAAAAAGAAAAGGGGATAGAGGACATCCTTGCCTTGTACCATTTGAGATCTTTATAGGTTTAGATGTATTTCTATTGATGTATAGGAAAGTAAAGGAATCCTTGTACAGGATTTTAATCAAATCTATATAGGTGCTGGGTATATGAAAAGAGGCCATAGTTTGAAAAAGAAAATCCCATACAACTCTGTCAAAAGCCTTCGACGCATCAAGAATCAGAGCATATAATGGATTCTTATCTATTTTAGTGAATTGTATAAGAGATTCTAGTGTCAAAGTATTATCCCATACATATCTATGAGACATAAAACCTGCTTGGTCAGAAGAAATTAAAGATGGTAAGACCTTTTTAAGTCTGTTTGCAAGTAAAGAGGCTAAATTTTTATATCAGTGTTAATTAGGGAAATCGGCCTATAATTATCAGGATCCGATTTATCTTTATTATTTTTCAAAATTAGGATGGTTTTTGAGGTATTCCAATGTAGATCTGTAATACCATAAATTCTTATGTAATTAAAGGTTTTGAGAAGAAAGGGTATAAGAGCAGTTTTATGAGTTTTAAAAAATTCAGGTGTAAAACCATCTGGGCCTGGGGATTTACTAGATTTTAATCTGTCAATAGCTTCTGACACTTCTTGCGAACTTAATGGTGCCGAAAGTATATTCCTTTGTTGTTCACTCAGTTTAGGGAATTTAATGGAAGTTAGAAAACTGTCCATATGTTGCTTATTCAAAGGAGCATTTCCCTTGGAGTATAAATCTGAAAACAAAGACATGAAGAGTTGTAAGATTTCCAAATCAGTATTAAATAACCTATTTTTGTATTGTATGGGTGGTATTTTGGGAAGAGTTTGGTTATTTTTAATTATTCTCGCTAAAACTCTAGAGGGAACTTGTGCCCATTCAGAATGGATAGCTAAAAGTCTTTGTTCAACTATAGAGAGATTATGTTGGTGTAGAAGACATAATTCTTTCTGGGAATCTAACAATTGTTGGTAAGAAGAGGAGTTAGCATTTAGTCTGTATTGACTTTCCAAAGTTTGAATTTTTAGTTTTAATAAAGATTCTTTGTTTTTATATTGTTTTTTAAGAAATGAAGCCTTATTAATTAGCATGCCTCTAAGGTTTGCTTTACAAGACGCCCATTGTATATCATATGGAATATTCATTGTGTCCAGATTAAAGTATGCTTCCCTAATAATTTCAGTAATTAATTTATGAATGTCAGAATTTAAGAGGAGATTATTATTTAGCGTCCAATTATTGTATGTATGTCTGTGTGGTATATTGAGATCCAAATCAAATCTAAGGGATATTCTAGAATGGTCTGAAAAGAATCTAGGTTCTATGGAATAATCAACTTTCAAGTGTGAGAGAGAGTTGGAAATAAGGAAAAAATCCAATCTTGACCATGAATTATAGCATTTAGAATAGTACGTGTATATATCTTTTCTAGCAATACAACTTGCAAAGGAGAAAGGGTCTATAAGATTCAAATCTAACATCAATTCTTCCAGAGCTATAGATGCTTGGTGATTATATGAGAGCGATCTACTAGTACGGTCAGTATCAGGGTTAATAATAGCATTCCAGTCTCCTCCCACAATAATATAATGGTCTTTAAAAGAGGATAAAATGTTATATATCTGTAAAAAAAAATGTGTTGATTGTTACAGGGACCATAAAGATTAAAAAAAAAAGTGGTTTATCTAAATCCTGAAGATGAGAGGTAAAGTAGCACCATCTTCCATTTATATCATAATTCTCATCTGAAATGGAGCCTTGAAAATTGTTTTTGATTATAATAGCCACCCCCCTTGAGTTAGAACTATTACCAGCAGCTATTATTTTCTTGACCCATTTATTTTTATTTTCTTTATCCCAATCTTCCCTGGGTAAATGAGTTTCTTGTAGAAAGCAAATGTTATTTTGAGATTTATACACCAGATGAAAAAGTAGGGATCTCTTATCTTTGTTATGTATCCCTCTTACATTCCATGAATCAATATACAAAGTCATTATTCTGGATATCTAAAAGTAACCAAATAAGTAATGGGTAATTAATATTGACAACACATTGCAGAAAGATTGAGATCAAAGTCTTGTTGTAATATATCCACCTACTATTTAAGCCTCTCAAAAATATTATTATATTTAGCACTCCATATTCCTTCCCAATCAACCCGGTGCCTACCCACCCAGCCCTTATTAGAGAAGAAATATACAGTTGAATTGAATGTCTATTATTGGTTAACAAAATAAACAGACTAACTAGATTAAATCTAAATGGAGTCCTAAAAAGGACTAACAGTAAGTATAAACAAACTATACATATATACAAAAATACTGAAAACAAGATGACAATCATAATTAGGGACTGTAATACTAATATTACTCTACTCCTATATAGTCTATAAAGAATTAAATATTTTATTAACGCTTTGCTAAAGAGCAGGTGTTATATGCAGTAGCTAATGAAATTACTAAAATGTTGAGTTTAATAAGTAATTAAATAAGTAAGCTTTTAAGTTCAACATACATCGCATGTAACTTAATAAATAATATGTGTGTTTAACATATCTTACATTACATACTTACAGTATCATACTATACACAATGAAAACTGTGCATAGATTATTTAAACAAACAAAGGGTAACTCATCTACAAGCTCGCCTTCCATAAGAAACTGTCAAGAGTTCAAATAAAGAATTTATAATTATGATATATAACCCACCCGATCAAATACAGTAACCAAAAGGCACAGTAAGTTGTTACAATAAAATATATCATGAAATGTAATCCCACAGTAGATATTTTTGTTGTATCTACATTCTTGGAAGAAAAAAGTCACAGCAAATGTTTGATACTGTAATTATTCGCGGAAAGAAGCATGGCAACGCTTCCGTGAACACAGCGCTTCAAGAACTGTGTGATGATGTTCTATCTGCACTATGCCTCTATCATTCGGCATATATCAACGAAATATCTTGAACAAGCAACTCAAAAATATATATGTCTGTCTCACCAGTTACATTAAGCCGAAAGACTATTAGAGAGCAAATAATGTTATTACATATTTCCGGTTGTGCGAATGGTATCGAAAATTACCACTCGAACAACAATCCCCAAGAAATCTTCTTTGGTATTTATCTCTATCTTTTTCTCTGGCGTAGAAGAAAAAGATTCCTTAGGGTATATATAACTTCCAGACAAAAGGAAACTAGCTGTCTTATGAGTAAGACTTGTAGTGTAAATACACATTCAGAGTCAATAGAGAAAAAATAAAAAGGGAAAAGAAAAAAAAAAAACATTTAGTCTCGCCAACCTCCACAACACTCATATTAGACTGATGTATAGAAGAATAAACTTCGACTCAGTCGTGAATGTTTAACTAAGGTTCCAGAGAAGTTGACAACAGTCCTTTAAGCAAAGTGTCAGTACTCTAAAATGAACAAAGAAAAAAGAGCCAAAGGACACAGTTTAAAAAACTTTTCATTTTTCATTCGTAGCTTTAAAGAGAGTCTTATATAAACATTTGAGGCCATGACCAAGCAACGATAGCAAAGAATAGGTTGCTAAAAGTGGAGGTGTCTATAATAATCAGCTGAATGGAATATTATTTAACCGTAGCTATTCCAGTAGGCACTTCTTTAAACACTTTTATAAAGACATCTTTAGCTTCTTGCGAAGTACTTACTTGATGTCTCTAGATAAGAGAATTTTTGCATGTGTATGGCATCCATGGAAATACAGATGTGCAGAAGTATTCTATAACAGAACATGTAATGTTTTGTATATTACATGTAAAGTCAAGCTTTGGTTATGGACAAAACAGTGGGAGGATGATCTGTGTGAAGTCTTGAATATTTCTTTAAGAATACAGTTTTATTGCACATATGACACATAACTATGTAAATATATGAAGCACTGTGTGTCTGTGTATATATGTGTTAATATAAATATGTGTAAATGAGGACTCCTACTCTTTTCTGTCTGAGACACTAAATGGTGGCAGAGGGCTGCTACTGGTCTCAGACATGTTAAACATGGCAGACGATAGTAGTCAATGAGCTGAGAATGCTACATGAACTGTGGAGCCTTATACAGTAATGGCAGAGGCAATTTTAAGCAATTTTGATAGTGAAGGACTTGAATCACAAGTCAGAATGGATATAATTCTGGAGGAAGAGCAGTAGAATGGAAAAGAGGCTCATTGGAATACAATGGTAGAACAAGCCCTACAGGAAAAGGAGATTTCTGAAAATGTTGGTAAGAAGCTGTGAAAAAAAGCAACAACTGTTGGGATAGATGTTATAAATCTGGCTGTATGTTTGGCTGGTGGAGAAGCTACTTTTAAGGGCTTATACACATACAACAGGGTGAAGTGAGAAGAACTGATTCAAACACTGAATGGAGAACTACACAGATTTATGTTGAAATTCTGATTCAGGAAGGCATAAGAAACATGAAAGAAGAGGGAAGTGCATGATTACAGAGGAAAACTGAAGGACTGAATGTGCAGAGATAATGACCAGATTAAGAATCAGAACAAAATAGGTTCATGAAACAAAGAAACCATTAACAGGTATGACAATATGGATGATATTATTTTGCCACTGGGGTTTGATTAAAAAAATAAGAGCAGTAATTTACTTGGCTAATGAAGACTTATGAAATAATATTTGAAACTTACTTTTTTCTGCTTCATTCATAAAGTAATCTGCTAATAAGTATGTTGTCACTATGGAAATACTTTATCTTTTATAATTAATTACCTACTTAAAAGAAAAATTAAGTTAGCAGTTCAGAACTTCAAATGTAGAAGAATATTTCTGGTAAAGTACGTAATATTTAGATAGTATATATTTACAACTAGTCACCTATCATATAAATAGTGTACTTTTGATTGAAAGAAGCAGCTCCTAAATGCCTTATCCCATGTATGGGTCCCCTCAAATTATCTGTGGTATGATTACAGTTATTCCCATTAGAAAATAAATGCTAAAGGGAGTAGCTTGAGAGCAGGTTAAGGTTCAGGAAGGAGAGTGAACTTTAGCTTCTCCCCAAAAGTTCCAAAGTACTAAAATCCCTTCATATCTTCAAAATAAGTCATCTTGAATTAATATTCATTTAAAGAAGCTTTATTTGGATTACCACTTTCGTATTATAGAATTTTTCAGATCAGGAAAATTTTATAGTAATGCTGGCTGAGGCATTTCCCTTTTATCCTAATTTCAGCAAAGGAGCATGGGAGGAGCAGTTGTTGTAACTGGTTTTCCTTTTAGCCTTTTAATTGGCTATAACTGAAGCTTTACCATTGTCTGTGCTTCCTTGCTACTAATTTGCATACAGATTTTTAGAATTAGCCCTTTAAATAACTGTAATTGAAGCTCCCAGGTTATTTGTGTTTCCTTACTACTAATTTGCATAAGGTTTTCAGAATCATTCCAATTTAGTGGGTCTTTTCTCACTGCAAATATGTTCCCAATTCCTTTGCTTTAAATAACTTTATACTTGGTTTTGATACAAAAGAAATAATAACCCTGTTTTTTCGATCTTAATCTACAAGCAGTAACAGTCTTATTGTGTGTACCATCCCAGTGCTAAATAGACCTACCTTTTTACAATTTTTGTATATTTCAGATTGCTTTAATTAGAAATAGACATTTATGTAAGTCTATTTATAGATTAGCCTTACACCAAAGTAATTTACTTATACCAAGAGCAGGTCTTTTGGAATCAGGTCCCTTTTCTCAGTATAATATTCCTTTTAGTAGACCTCAGTTCTTTTCAAAATGAAGAACTAATCTATCACAACATTTCTGGTAACATCATATAATTCTTGTATGATTTGTTCTTGATTTTTTACCTATTTGCCCAAAAAAAGCAGGAATTTTTACTTTATCCTTTTCATCATATATTTCTGCTGAAAAAAAGGCTTGTCTTTTTTCAGTCCTTTTTAACTCATATATTAGTCTTTTAATTGTGAGCTGTGTGTCATTCTAATTTTCAGCACATCTTCAAATTCTATACATATTTCTTCATATATTTCTTTTTTAAAGTAGTACCAATCCTTTTCAGATTCCATATAAACTTTTTTATATTTACTTTTATATTGTAACCAACATTTAGTCCAGGGAGCATAACACATTTGCATACTTAAATGCTGTTGGAATAAAATCTGTCTCAAGTTCTGTATAACCTGTAAAGTACTATAGGTCCAAGTCAGGCTTTGCATTCCTTTTCCATTTTGTTTCATTGTAGAAGAGAGAAGTTTAATGAGGAGCTATTCTTCACAAAAACTATTACAACATTTGTTAAATGATT
The DNA here is from genome assembly GCF_019279795.1 of Protopterus annectens. NCBI lineage: Eukaryota > Metazoa > Chordata > Ceratodontiformes > Protopteridae > Protopterus > Protopterus annectens. Next base: position 647,107,990 of record NC_056750.1, read on the forward strand.
ATGGAATTCATTAAGGCAGATATTGGTGAACTGGAAAGGCCAGTATGGCACAGTATGTTTTAATAGCACACATGCTAGTATCACATATGGAAGGCAGCAAACTCTTAACTGGCATTTAATTATGAACATTGTTTTTTTTTGTTTGTTTTTAGTTGCATATCAATTAATCTTGTATCATTGGTATTCTGCATCTGGCTATCTAATATACCATTGTGATTTCCAGCAATTGCAAGTTACTACCGTTCAGAATAGCTCTCTATATTTTTTTCTAAAAAATGTTCCTTTCCTAAAGGAAAGGCTGAAATGCAGCAATCAAAAGAAACCACTCAGCATGCTTTTTTCTTGTCCTAAAGCCACCATACTTTTAAATCATGGTATGGATATTAAATAAATCTACATGCATTAAAGGGCTTCTGTACATACGTGGAAACTGTACCACTCAGTGGTTCACTGAAAAGGAAAGAGTATCTAATGCAAAATGTTTTGTTATAGTAATTTCCTGAATAATGTATCTGTTATGTGCACAGTTATAAGTAGGTGTAGGACACCCAGACTTATACCACTAGCCTCTCAGCATAACAAATGTAATGTATAAACATGTATTTGTATGTCAGCATTCCAGTCCATCCACCTCTAAGTACAGTAAGGTGTATGTGAGAAACAGAACAAGTGCCTAGTGCTTTCTTGGATACCACTTCTGTTTCAGCTAACAGAAAGGGAATTTCTAATCTTGTGTTTATTGTGAAAGTATTGTTTTCTGCTACTTTTATGATACCCTCTAATGCGTGATGGATGAGACTTTTCTTCAGAGAATATTGCTTCTGTTCCCCGGGATTAGTCATTTTTTACATCTGACATTCTGTCCACTTATGGCTTCTCCTATAGTTTGCCATCGAAAGATCAGTAAATTAAGCACCACCAGCAAAAAAAAAAAAAAAAATTCAACAAAAATATATAATGTGAAATATTTGTAATAAACTGTCTTTACTGCAGAATTCTTATACATTACTTCAAAGTAAGGAAACTCAAATAATATATTTAAGAAGATGCAAGAGATTACACATAAGAAAATATGTGGTTATAAAGGAATGTGACGTGCCTTGGGCCACAGTTATCAGGCACAAAGCTGTGAAGGATGAAACAGGAATTTTAATTAAGACCCCAAGCCACAGCCAAGATGAGGACATAGCTATATGAACTTGGTTTTAAAAATGACTTGAATATCAAGGAACTATGCCAGGAAGCTTGGTATAATGGCATCTGGTATCTAACCTTGTAGCAAGTATGAGTCTAAAAGATATTTGTCCAAAACAGTCATGCAGCAAAAGTCTAGCTACTTTGTTAAAAGACACTGACTTGCCTCCCGGGGTTTAACACTGCTTCTGTTGAAAAGTGTTGTGCTGTCTGTCCATTCCTGCTATAGATATGAAATAGGATGCATTAACTGAAAAGTCTCATTAACTGCATTGCATCGTCTTTAAACTCAGCACACATGGTGTTTGAAATCTTCACTGTAGCTGCATAATACCTAAATGCAGACATTTTTTTTATCTATCTATGTATGTATGTTTGTTTATCAGTACACTGATCAAAAATTACCAATAGCAGGTATTGTCTGGTTTAATATAATCATAGAATATAAACAATTACAAATAATTTCTGAATAAAACATTACAAATACTAAACACAATAAAACAACAGAAGAATGCAGAGCTTAAAATAATACAGCAAACTGGGAAAGGACGCAACATACTGGTTTTCACTCATCCTGAATGCTATTTTTACAATCAGCTCTACTTTTATCATTACTGTTTCACTCTTATCACACACCAGGGTGCACGTGGCAGTCAAAACAGGAGATCTGCTCTGTTACCTGAATTGCTTGCTTGGCAATCTTCAAAATGACCTGCTTATGCTTCATTTGATGGAACATCTTTTTGATAAAAATATGGAAGTAGATTTTTTTTAATCTATGGCTCAAAAATGTAAAGGGAGTTTATTTACATTGAAAAAAGACTTACAGTAAGTGGTAGAAGTAGAGCGTGAAGTGACATTGCTCAAAATGTTCATTCTTAGACCATTTGAAGTCCCTCAGTACATTTCAAGTTCTCTTTAGTCTTCAACACAACCCTCTATAGACAGAGTCAGAAACATCTACTGCTCAGAGCTCTACAGATTATTTTCTTTTAAAAAAGAAGGATTAAACATCTAAATTTCTTGACAGTGCAGTATATACAATGGTGATCAGTGTAAGTGAGGTAGAGTTATTCACCTAACATGGGTTTTGGGTTTGAAATCTGTGGGAGATTAATTTTATTACTGTTACTCTTGCACTATTATATTTGTTTGTCTCATATCTTACTTGTTTTAACTTTTAAAATAATGTTTTTTAGGGGTTAAGTGGGACTAGACTGGAACCCTTGTTCTGGTCTTCACTAAGCTGCAGTATGCTACAATCTGCTCATCTCTATTCTCTCTAGTAAGAAAGTTGCATGTTCTTTAGACCTCAGATTCTGAAGGCTGTTGGCAAAATTATTTCTTTATAATCAGTTATTTAAAGTTTAGGTTTCTATTTCAAAGATAAGGTCACAAAATTTGAAAACAAATAACTGGCAGCGAATCTGGCAAAAAATCCCTGTAGTATTTTCACAGCCCATTCCCTCCTTCCTCCTTTTCTTTATATAAATTTATGCTGGAGCCCTGAAAATAATCATGAACACACCAGGCAGTTCACCCGAGACCATCCTTTCTCTCTCTGCTGATGCAAGTGACCACACACTAGAACATGTTTCAGGAAATATGGGTTCAGTTCTCAACCCTGGTATTGTATGTTGCCAGTCAAAGATGAAGAGGGCACTTTTCTGTCCATTTGAACAATGACAGAACCTCTTTATCTTCACAGCATGTGTGTGTGTGTCTGGTGGAAAGTTTTTTTTATTGAAATCTCTGATTGTCAGTATTTTGAATGTAGTAACATAGAGTGTTATGTTTCTGAGTGGGTTATGCTAACAGCTACAATTTTTTGGCAACGCCTCATAATTCTGCAGTTTCCTCTTGATGATCTGAAAGAATTTTGGAAAATACTGAAGGAGCTAAACCCCGAAATGGAGGAGAACACCCAGCGACATAGCTGTTACATCCCAGGTCTTGTACAGAATTCTCTTGGCCAGAAGCTCTAGGACCTGAAATCAGTTTTCTTGGGGCCATTACATTACCATTATGATGAGCTATGTCCTTTCTGCTCCAAAGTCTTTAAACACATGAGTTAGGAAGAATGGAAGAAAGGCATAAATGAACTTTTCTCCTTTATCCCACTGAGAATGCATCTTCCTGCAACTTCCTTCTAACCTGCTGAAGGTGTCAAAACCTGGTGAGGATAGTGCTCTCCTGGATATTGACCAGGTTAATGTATGGAATGCTTCACAACCAGAGTATGCGATGGACATTTCTTTTACGAATCAAGACTTACAGGAAATGACTTGTGTTTATGGAATCAACAATGATGTTTGTTTTCCTTGGGATATAGCCAACCACCAAATGTTTTCTGATTGCTTCAAGCAGGATTGCTATCAAAGTGCTCCAAGCATACAGTAATTTCTTTTCGAAATCTTTTTATTAAAGCTGCAGTGAATTTGAACTATGCATGAATGTGTTTCGTGAAGACTTGTGGTGACCTTTGGCATTTGGCACTGTTTCTACACTGCGTAGGTTATTTTACAGCAGCATATGATTTCAGCATCCTCAGATTATGGTTGTGCTATGGCTCTGGTGAACTGTGGTTTTGATGGGTTCTTTGGTACTTTTAATTTCCATTTTTGATTATATCTGGAGTCAATTCTAGCAATTTGGACATTGCTACAGCATTCTTTGTTTGCAGCAGCTTCAGACTATGACTGTGTGTAGTCCCCTGGATTTAATAGCACTGAGACTTCTTTCTTTGATGTTATTTGCATTCATTTATGCTGAAACCAGCAACTAAGGGGCTCTGCTTTTTTTATTTTATGAGTGGCCACTGGTCATTTTGTACATTGCAATTTACCTATTTAACAAGGAATACAACTTGCGCAGTGTTCTATTTTAATAGTTTTGTATTTCATTTTCTTATACTTAAAATCTTACTTTATTCATTTATATTTACCTGATTTCCTAAACTAAGAGTGCATCTGGTGACATAAGTCCCTATATTTTGTAATACATTATATTTACTGGGTGTTATCCTCTATATATAGGCTATCTTATCAATGGCCTGCTTGCCAAATCTATTAATTTGACAGTACAGTCACTTTGACTGCACATATTCATTGAGTATACATAGCCATCAAGAATGTGCCTACATTGGCTGAATGCATGTGCTGAGTATGCTTCATCACTCTGAAGGGATAAAAGTGGTTCCTTCCTATGCCATATGTATGTTACTATTTACGAGAGAACTCTGTATTCTTGTAGAGTGGTCCTACTGTACACTGAAGCTTGTTAACCAGTTTTTGTATGTGGGCTTTAGGGTTTCAATTTCTTTTTTTCAGTTAAGGATTTTGATGAGTGGTACAGAGGGTGATGTTGGGTCATTTTGGGTCTGGGATGAGATGTCAGTTGATTTGTGGCTGTAGAAATGCTTGGTGCAGTGAGTGGTCATGCGCACTGACAGGGTCAGCCATGCTTATTCAGGGTGGCGAAGTGCATGCTGTTTATAGTAATGGGAGTGCTTGGTGTAGACAGTGATTGGGTGGTTAGCTGATGCATGGATAGGAATGATTGGTGGAAATATTGATCTATGTGTATCGTGGATGGACTATTGTAGTGAGGGTGCAAGTAGCTGCTGTATGCAGAATAGTGAGTGGTCAAGTGCCTTGTATAGGTAGTGATTTGTGTGAATAGTCAAGAGCATGGTAGGGGTTGCTTTCTTGTCTTTTAATGAATGGGGACTGAGTTTGTGCTTATGAGTGCTTTGTGAAACATGTGAAATGGGTTGTTGTTGCGTGAAACACGTCAGATGGGCTGTTGTGTAAGACATGTGTTTATCTGACTGTGTCCCAACTGACAAAGCTGCACTTATCCAAAGGTAAGTGCAGTCTTGGTGATGGTAATATCAGCTTTGGGAGCCAGGGGGCTTGCCTCCTACAATGGATCTGGGGGCAAGCTGTTAGAAGCATGTGTAGCACAAGTTTCTATGTTTTTGGTTGTGTGCATCTGTTAAACTTTTATGAATGTGTGCCTGTGCACCTGCCCGTACGTTTTCAATAGGATGATACCTTGATTAGCAAAGTAATAGATGCCTGAGTTCTGTCAATGTCTTTTTTCATTCATGCATTTCATCTTACTTGTGATGATTCATTCATACTTTGCATTGTAATTAGATATTTATTTATTTATTACTTGAATTTGTTAACAAGAGTAGAGCGCTGATCAAGCATGATTAATGTTAGGCATGTTAATAAAGGTGAAGAAGACATATAAAACACACACACACACACAGATACATACACAAACATACATACGTGCACAGGCTTATTAGCAGGATGTGCGTTTATTTACAAATATGTGTAATAAATTCAACACTGAATAAGAAAAATGGTACATGCCTCTCTTTCAATACACCTCCAAGTACCACACTGGCAAGGCAGTGAATTATTTATAGCATATGATACCTTTCATGTGGTATCTCTGTCAATCAAACACCTTTCATCAGGCAGCAGTATGCATTATTGTGTTAAGTAAGTGAGAGTGCAGCATAATGTTTAAGGTGTTTACCTTACAGACACAAGATGTAGGGTTTGATTCTCACATAGGGTAACTGGCTAGGCTTAAAATGGCCCACAAGGGCAATTAGCCTAGTACTAATCTATGAACTTATGAACCTAGTGGGCTCTGTGTCACTACCTCATCCCTCTTACTTTTGTATGTAGTTTTCCCCGGGTCTGTATTAAATCAGCTAATGCTTAAAAAAGCTAACGCTGATTTATTGACCCCATGTAAGTAAAGCTTACAATCCCGAACACTTGGAACAGGGATTTTTTTCCCAGGGAAAAAAATCGCTGTTCCACAAAAAAAATAAATAAATAAAAATAAAAACTTCAAAACATTACATAAAGTGGGGTGCTTCACCCCCCACACCCCCCTACTTAAATATACCAACTCCGAGATCGCACTACAGTGAGAAAAATGGCAAAGTAACAGAGGCGGCCAAGCGATTTCTTTTCCAGGGAAAGAAATCGCTTGTATGCCGTTTCGCTATTTTGCTGTTTCGTGCTTTCAAGTTCATTCAAAGGATTGCGTTTTCGATTATATAATAGGAACTCATTTTCCCCTAAGCCATGCATGTGTTATGCATCTGCTTATTTCCCATAGTGGAGAAAAACAGATCATATTCATATGAGTTTTCGAACAATATGCATAGCAGAGTGTTGGAAATGCATAAAAAGCATGCACCAGGATCATTGTTTCATCGCAGCTTGCTTGATAGGAGTGTCCTCAACTACAGATTCACAATGTATTTAGATCCTTTGGCTACTGTAAGGTAGGATGACAGATTGCAGAACAAAGAGTAAAACTTTTAGTCTTCTGCACATCCTACATGGTGAACAGGATTGTTTGCTTGATTAGTATGCCTTGCAGTTTGCAGAATATAACTTTCATGAAACTACTGTTAGATCAGGATGTAGCGCAACCAACCCAATGCTTGCAGTGAGACAGATAACTGAGAAGACACTAGAGGGGAAGAAGAAAGAGTCCACCTGGGCATTCCTAGACTTGGAGAAAGCATAAGACAAAGTCCCTAGAAAACTGATTTGGGCAGTCCTGCAATCATTTGAAGTCCCAAAAACTTTGGTGCAAGCTATGTACAAGGATCCAGTGACTCAAGTATGAACAGTGTTTAGTCTCACTGGCGGGTTCCTATTGGTGTGGGTGCATATCATTGTTCATCTCAGCCCACTGCTGTTCATACTGGTGATATACTACATTAACACACAGATTGGGGAAGACCAAACAGCAACAGAAAAAGCTGCAGCAAATGATAAGGGAATAGAATGCAAAAACAGAAGGCACATGGGATGAAACTGAGTAGAGAAAAGAGAGTTGGAATGGGAGCAGACGGGGAAATCAGAACAGGCGGAGAATTGAGATAGACAGAAAAATAATGGAACAGGTTAACAATTTCAAGTATCTGATGGGGTCACTGAGATGTAGGGAAGTCTGACTAAGGAAGTCAAAGCTAGAATCACAGGGACAGAAGCCAAATGGTACAGAGTGTTACGGGTAGTTTGTGACAGAAGAATGCCAAAGAAGCTGAAAAGTAGGGTGTGCAAAACAGTGGTGCAACCAGTATTACTGTATGGTACAGAAACCTGAACATTAAAGGCAGGGCAGTTGAGGAAGCTAGAGGGAATAGACACTGTGGGAGAGACAGAGAAATGAGGACATAAGAGCAGAAGCCAAAGTAGCTCCAGTTGCAGGAAAAGTCAAAGAGAACAGATTATGGTGGCTCAAGCACGTGCAAAAAAGTATAAGGCAATCTGGTGAAGATTATTTGAGACAGACAAGAAGACAAAGGGAAATGAGGGCATCCAGCAAGGAGTTGGATGGATTCTGTAAGAGAAGACGTGTGACAAGCATGACTATCAAAGAAGGTAGGACAAGGTAGGACAGTGGCATTGAATTGAGAGACATGATTACAGTTGACATGATACCCCAACACTATGTAGAAAATGGGGAAAAAGAGATTGATGGTGATGATAACTGATAGACCCCAGACTCAAATCACACACATCTCAGGAGCTGGTGAACATTGTTACTGCCACTGGAACAACCTGTCCTGGGGATGACCAAATGGGATAGGGGACTGTAGCAGCATGTTGGAAATTTGTGTAAGTATAATTTATTATTAGCTACCATAGCTGAAACTTTTTTAATTACATTTGCTGTTTCATAGGTAGGTACTAGGCTATCTGCCCAAAGGCATTTATAAGCTTAGTCAGAATGTGGTGGCTTTTGCCACCCCCCTTAGATTAGTTCCCTGTGCTTCTGTCCAGCAGAGCCATTGAAGTGATCCCCGGGGTAAACTTTCTGTTTCCCATCCACTCATCAAGGTTTCTCTTGAAGAGTGTTAGCGGGGAGCTCTGCCTAATGTAGACTGGAATCTTGTTCCAAATCATGGGAAGTATCGGAGACAGGAATCTATCCCTCCAGCACGTTCTATTTATTGTTGTGGTGAGGTTTAGATCCCTAGAGTGTGTGGCTCAAGGGGATATGGTTTTCTTTAGGTGGAGCATGTCCATCAGTTCTGGGCTGGACATGGCCTTGTATGTTAGGCAGAGATCACTTCTGAGTAGGCGGTATGCAATCAAGTACAAATGGAGTTTCTTCAGTTGAGCTGCATAGGGCATCTGTTTGAGGCAGTGATCCTCTTGGTTAGGTACTTCTGTGGTCTTTCCAGCTTTTGCAGGTGTTTTGTAAGATACATCCCAAATGGGGCTTTCTACTCTATGATGGGTCTGATGAGTGATGTGCAGAGGGGTACAATGACCTCATTTAGTCTGGATGCAAACCCTTTTGTGATTAGGTGGGTCACATAGAAGAATTTTCTAACCACTTTGGCAATGTGTTTATCAAAGGAGAGATTACTATCTACTTGGGTCCCCAGATCCCTTATTACATCTTCTGTATTTAGGGGGCTACCACCTATGTGGTAGTTTGTGGGTACTTTGTTTTTTCCAAAGGGGATGACTATGCACTTTTTGGCATTTAGCTTGAGGCCATGGTTTTGACGGGTCTATATTATAACATCAAAGTCTTAAAACTTTGAATGTTATAATATTGAACCCTATGCATCGAACGCTGAAAATAGCGAAGCTGCATAATATCAAATACTTTCCTAGTGAAAGTATTTGGTGGGCCGTTTCTGCAGCTTCGCTATTTCCTGGACTGTGGAGTGAAGGTTACAGACTGGGTTAAGGTAAATTTGTGAACGAAGGTGAGTGTGTGATAGGGACCTTAGGGTTAGGGAGTGGGTAAGATGAGGGTGTGATAGAGACTTTAGGGTTAGGGAGCTGGTAAGGTGAGTGTGCGATAGGAACTTTAGGGTTAGGGAGCTGTTAAGGTGAGTGTGCGATAGAGACTTTAGGATTAGGGAGCGGGTAAGGTGAGTGTGCAGTAGTTACGGACCTTAGGGTTAGGGTTGGGTTAAGGTAAGTGGATAGCTAGTAGTGTACATATGATTTAGTGTAGGGTTTTGTGAAGTGTATTTGTGTGGATTATTTATTTTGGTTTGCTTGTGTTATGTGTATGTGGTCGGAACAGCAAATTTTTTCCCTGGGAAAAAATTAGCTATTCTGACTGTTCAATTTTATGATCTTTTGATCGAATGGGTTAGATATTATAACATTCAAAGTCTTAAGACTTCGATGTTATAATATAGACCCAGTTTTGACACTAGGTATCTGTCTCTATGAGACCCTTTTGGAGGATGTCTGTGTCAGCCAGAGAGTCAATTATAGCCCTTAGTTTGCAGTCGTCTGCAAACTTGGTCAGCCATAGTCCTCCTGTGCTTGCCTATACCTCTGAGAAGTATATGCCAAACAGGAGGGGTCATAGGACTGAGCCCTGGGAAATGCCACTTGTAACTGGTTTAGAGTCAGACCTAGCTCCTGCAACTCTTACCATGTGGGTTCTGTCCGTGAGCCAGTTGGCAACCCATCTCATGATGTAGGGGTTTATGTTCATGCTGGTGAGCTTCTCTATAATACCAGAATGGGGAATGGTGTTGAAGGCCTTTGCAAGGTCTAGGTAGGTTGTGTGGACCACCTTTCCCTCATCTATAGCCTTGGTAACTGTCTCAAAGAAGTCCACCATGTTTAGGAGGCATGATCTCCCTTAACAAAGCTGAACTGGGTAGGGTCCACGGTTTGGAGGTTCCCAATGTCTCTGTTAATGAGGTCCATGATGATGCTCTCCATAGCCTTGCAGACCAAGCTAGTCAGGCTTATAGGGTGATAGTTGTCGGGGACTGTTGTGACTCCACCTTTGTGGAGCAGAATAACCGTTGCCGTGCACCACTCTATGGGCACATAGCCTGTGGAGAGGCTGAGTTTGAACAGTGTGTTTAGGTGAGGGGTTAGTTCATCTTTGAGCTCGTGTAGGATGCAGCCTGGGACACTGTCCGGTACCACTGATGCTGTGTTTTTGGCTTTGGAGAGGGCTGTTTTAACCTGAGTGTCTGTGATTTTAGGGGCACTACATTCTTCTGGTATGGTTATGGGCCCTTTTGGGAGTGAGAGGGGGGTTGAAGTTTGCACTGAACCTGTCTGCCAGGATGTTGACGATATCGGTCAGTTCAGTGTATTTTGTGCCATTCTGCACTAACTCCGAGCAGATCTGAGAATTGCCACCTAGATTCTTGACATAGCCAAATAATGTATTGTGGTTATCTTTGGAGTCCTTGGCAATTTTTCTTTCAAAGCTAGCCTTGGATGATTTTATGAGGAATCGTAGTTTCTTGCTGATACTGATCAGGGATGTCTTCCCTTCTTGGGATTTTACTCTTTTCTGTACTAGTTTCCTCCTTCTATTGTATAGCTTGTTTATGGCAGGGGTCCACCAGACTGGTTTCCTTTTCTTGGAGGAGTGAGTCTTGGTTTTGCTTGGGATAGCACGATCCATCCATTCTTGTAGATGCCCATAGAGTGCATTAGTAAAGGATTTTGCAGCTTGGGCAGCATTATCCTTTAGGATGGGGGCTTTGAAACATTCCATCTCAGTCTTAAGTAACGTGAAGTTTCCTTTTGAAAAAATTTTCACGGTGGTTTCTTTGACCGGGGGTGGGGGCGGAATGTGGATATCCAGAGTGATTAGTTTATGGTCAGATCTAACCAGCGAGGGGTTGACCTCTGGTGTGGAACACCGGTCACCCATGTTGGTGATGACCAGGTCTAATATGTTGTCACCTCTGGAGGGGGTGTTGACCATTTGATCCAGGAAGTTTGAGTTTATAAATTCTAGGAAATGTTGGGCAAAGGAGTTAGTACTTGAGTAGTTCTCCCAGTTAATATTTGGGTAATTGAAATCACCCAATATCAGGGTATTTGGTAGGATTCAGGAACAGAAATGAAATTGCCGGGTAAAGCACTCTGTAATAACAGTCAAAGTGAAAAAAGAAGAACAAGAGTGCACCAATGGCTGTGTTGAATCATAGATGTCACAAAAATCACGAATAGCTGCTGCTGGTTGACCATTTATTGTAAAACACCAAAAACAGGATCCAAAAGTAAGCGCTTTCACGTCCAAGAATGACGCTTCATCAGACTTCATGAATCACTGTGATAAAACACACTCTTTATATACAGCCTAAGTCATGTGCTAGTTACAATTAATTAAAGCACTTAGTTTGGAGTAGGACTCAGGTTAACTCATACATTGCTGGAAACTCTTAAAAATACACTTTATTAAAACATATATATTTCTTTAAAAACTAATGTATCTAAAATCTACCTTGTATAAACCTAGGTCAAGAATCTATATATATATACATATGTCCTATAATATAATTTAAAAACTAATGTTTTAAGGGTCGTCCCGCCAAACATGGTTTTAATGTAATTTTATCATTTAATCCATGAATGTGTGCTTGCAGTCTCACTACCCATCTATTTTCTAATTCCTCTAACTTGTTTTTATAATTGCCTAACCTGTGTGTCCTTTGTAACTTCTCCAGGACTTTGAATTAAAAAATATGTCTAAGTCCATTCTCAAGAACATGTTTGGCTAAGGCGTTGTTAGTGTTTTCCTTGTGTATGGCATATATATGCTCTCTGATTCGTTCTCTCAGTGTCCTGTTTGTTTTGCCTATATAGAACTTATGGCATTCTTGGCACTGGGCTAAGTATACTATGTCTGTAGTCCTACAATCTGCATATCCTTGGAACCTGTATGTGTGTTTGGTGATCGGATGTTCAAAGGTTTGGTGAACATCTATAAATTGACATTGATTACAAGAACGACAAGGAAATGTACCTGTTCTATTAGACTTACAAGAATCTTTCCTATTATTGTCATAGCATAAAATCCTATTAAGGGATTTCATATTTTTGTAAGCTATGCTAGGTTTTTTACAATAAATGGTCAACCAGCAGCAGCTATTCGTATTTGGTAGGATCTTTATGTTTCCCAGTATTTCCAGGAATGTGGAATGGGGGTCCATGGGCATGGTGGGTGATCTGTAGCAAGCTACAATTTGAATTGCAGTTTTGCCCATTGTTATTTGCACGTGGATGATCTCTGAAGCATCGGGCTGTGCCACTAACCTGGAGGTGTGGGTATCCTTGATGAATATGGATACACCCCCGCCTTTTGTATTTCGGTTTGGATTCTGTGACCAAAATGTATGGTATGAGTTGTAGCTTGGTAGTGCTGGGGTGCTCTCTGGATCCTTAAACCATGTTTCTGTTACTGCACATATATCGATTTCCTCCATACTGGGGAGTGCCTTGAGTGCGTGCATTTTGAGGTTTAGACTTCTGGCATTGAGTAGCATTACCCTCATTTTTTGTTACTTGTGCTATTTACAGCGGTGGGTTTGTCTTTTGAGCCTTTCCTAAAAAAGGCACTATGGCGGTGGTAAGAGCTTTGGCCAATATTCGAAAGCCTATGTGTGACAGGTGCAAGCTGGCTCTAGCGAAGCAGCGTGGCTTGTTGAGCATGTCATCCTGGGCTGACAGACACTGGATCCCCTTTAAATAACACCAGAAACTTAGCCAGTTGTTGAAATTGATATTTTTTTCTTTATACCGTGGTATCATTCTTGGTGAGGGCAGGATGCTACTCAGGGTCAGGGTCATACCGGCCTGTGCTACGTGATCAGAGAGCTTTTCCTTGTCTCTTTTCATGTAGTCTAGGGAAGTACAGCTCAGGTCATTCACACCAACATGGATAATGACAGAGTCATATTTGTACTTGTTCTGGAGTGACCTGAGTGCTTGTGTTATGTGGCGGATCCTGGCATCTGACAGGCAGCAAACAGTAACCTTCTCCTTGTTCAGCCTAGTGAGTGGGACATCAGTGTGCCTGATAGAGTCACCTATTACTAGTGTGTTGGGTATGTTATTTTGCCTTAAGGGCTGTGATTGCATGGCACACTGGTTTTGTGAAGTATGTGTTTTATGGTTTGTGTTGGGGGTGGAGGTTGCTTGGATGTCTGCTTTGGAGGTCTCTGTTGCTTTTGCAGATTTTTATTTAGAGTCTCTGGGTATGTTTTTGTGCATTTATGTGTGTTTTTTGCTGGTGCTGGTTTCATAGGTCTATGTGAGACTGGTGGTGTGATGCAAGTAATTTCCTTCTCCTCTTGACTGTCTGGTCCAGTCTTGGGTTGAGAGAGCTTAGCCTCCAGTTTGGCTGTATAATTGCATCTCTCGCATTTATTAGTGTTTGATGGTAGGAGTAGAGGGTTGTCTGTGTACATGAGGCAGTTGTAACATTACCTCAAAATGCCCAGATTCACCAGTTGGTCCAGAGAGTACCCCTGAAACTGCCCTTTGGACATGCCTGAATAGGTGCAGTGAACTGTTTTACTGATTGGCTGGTAAGGTCGAATAGAGAGCCTTGTCCTTCCCTGCAGTATAGGGAGGTCTAGTGCTAAGGTTTATTAGTGCTTGCTATGAGTTTTGAGCAAGTGCCGGGCTGAGAAGTGAATGGTTTGAGTGCTTAAGTTGAAAGTTTGACTAGTTCCAAGGGAAAAATTGAAGAATAGACTTTGTGGAACCAGGAATAGTTATACCCTAGCTAACCGGCACTGCCCGGCGCACAGAACTGCACAAATGCGGGTTTTATAGCAGGGAAATGAAAGAGATAGAAATTAGTCCAAAATGGCCAATAAACTGCTAATTTCTGGGCTGAAACAACTCCTCCATGGGGAGATAGGTTGCTCAAAGCTCCCCTCTCTGACAGGTGATCAGAGAAACTTCCTTCTATCCAAGTAAGGTATGGGCAAACGCAGAAACATGTAACACAGCCCTGAATTCAGCACTAACCTGAAAACTGGACTATACTAGCTCAGAAAGATGGGAAAACAAGTATATTTTTTTTTTTGTTTTTTTGTTTTTTTCAGAAAATAAAGCAGATACAATCAAAAAAACACTTTAAATGCACAAAAATGGCTATCACACTTGAGTGTGTAGCCTACAACAGTTAAACCGGTAATTTAAACACAAAAATGACTTTGTTAAAGTGCAGGCAGTAAAATAAGTGCAATATGTAGCTGAAACAAGCTTTTTAAATCACAGAAACTCTTAAAAAAATCGGCGTTTTAGGTGGAATTAGCTAAAGGCAGCAAGAAAATGCAGAAAACTTATACTTAATCACTCCAAAGTCTCTTTGTGTCTCTGCTGCTGTAGACATCTGCAGGGCACCAGGCAGGAGCTTGCTGAGTTGTATACAAGTGCAAATGCGTGTTTTATAGCAGGGAAATGAAAGAGAAAGAAGTTAGCCCAAAATGGCCAATAAACTGCTAATTTCTGGGCTGAAACCACTCCTCCAGGGACAGATAGGCTGCTCAAAGCTCCCCTCTCTCACAGGTGAACAAAGAAACTTCCTTCTATCCAATTAAGGTATGGGCAAACACAGAAACTTGTAACACAGCCCTGAATTCAGCACTAACCAGAAAACTAGACTATACTAGCTTAGAAAGGTGGGAAAACAAGTATATTTTGTGCTTTTTTGTTTTCAGAAAATAAAGCAGATACAATCAAAAAATACGTTAAATGCACAGAAATGGCTATCACACTTGAGTGTGTAGCCTACAACAGTCAAACTGGTACTTTAAACACAAAACCACCTTTGTTAAAGTGCAGGCAGTAAAATAAGTACAATACGTAGCTGAAACAAGCTTTCTAAATCACAGAAACTCTAAAAAATCGTCGTTTTACGTGGAATTAGTTAAAGGCAGCAAGAAAATGTAGAAAAATTATACTTAATTACTCCAAAGTCTCTCTTTTGTCTCTCTGCTGCTGTAGAACTCTGCTGGGCATCATGCAGGAGCTTACTGAGCTGTATACAAGTGCAAAAACCACGCAAATGTGGGTTTTATAACAGGGAAATGAAAGAGATAGAAATTAGCCCAAAATGGGCATTATACAATGACCCCCCATTAATATTCCAAAACGTGCATGCTGATTAGTCAGCGTGCACATTGTAAATCAGAGTTATAGTAATGGAAAAAGGTCCGGTCACAAGGACTTTTTCCATTAGTATAACTCTTTTTTTACAGCAACGGAGAACGCAAGATCTCTGTTGCTTTTTACACACTGTCTCGCTATGTTAAACGAGTTTAACATAGCGAGACATTTTAAAGCTAACACAGATTCTCTGTTGTTTTTTTTAAAGCTGTCTTGCTATGTTAAATGGGTTTAACATAGCGAGGCAGCTTTAAAAAAAGCAACGCAGATTCTCCGTTGCTTTTTTTAAAGCTGTCTTGCTATGTTAAACTCCTTTAACATAGCGAAACACTTTGTAAAAAGCAACGGAGATCTTGCTTTCTCCGTTGCTTTTTTCAAAACTGTCTCGCTATGTTGAATGGATTTAACATAGCGAGACAGCTTTAAAAAAAGCAACAGAGATTCTCCGTTGCTTTTTTTAAAGCTATCTCGCTATGTTAAACTCCTTTAACATAGCGAGACAGTTTGTAAACAGCAATGAAGATCTTGCTTCCTCCGTTGCTTTTGCACACAGCTCTAATGTACTGTGTGAGCATACGCATGCGCAGTACATCAGAACTGCCGCAGAATACCAGACAGCTGAGGAAGCGCAGCAAGGAGGCATTATACAATGCCATTATTTAAGAAAAGTAATTATTTTTTTTCTTAAATAATGTCACTGTATAATAGCAATAACCCACTTATGGGTGTGTGTAATGCTGGATTTACCCATGGTTGTCTTTGTTTGGCTACTCGGGCTTTGCCCTCGTGACCAAACCACACCAACCATGGGTAAATCCAGCATTATCCACACCCAGGCGTGGGTTATTGCTATAATAAACTACTAATTTCTGGGCTGAAACCACTCCTCCAGGGACAGATAGGCTGCTCAAAGCTCCCCTCTCTCACAGGTGAACAGAGAAACGTCCTTCTATCCAAGTAAGGTATGGGCAAACACAAAAATTTATAACACAGCCCCGAATTCAGCACTAACCTGAAAACTGGACTATACGAGCTCAGAAAGGCGGGAAAACAAGTATTTTTGTTTTTTGTTTTTCATAAAATAAAGCAGATACAATCAAAAAAACACTTTAAATGCACACAAATGGTTATCACACTTGAGTGTGTAGCCTACAACAGTTAAACAGGTAACTTAAACACAAAAAATGACTTTGTTAAAGTACAGACAGTAAAATAAGAATAATATGTAGCTGAAGCAAGCTTTTTAAATCACAGAAATTCTAAAATAAATCTCAAAAGCATAATGCAAATATATGCATAAGAAAGGAGAAAAAAAATAGAATGAGTGAAATACAGCAATAAAAACAAAGAAAAAGGACCCATCACCAGAGACTGGAACAAGATGAATGAAAGATAAAGAAAGGGACACACACATTATAGCTACCATATAATATTTGGTGCCATACTAGAAAACTGAGTCTCAATAATCCATATCCTGAAACTGTGAAAAAATAAACATAATTCATTAGAACAAAATAAAACATAAAAAAATGCAGAAGTCACTGTTATACATTACTTGTGTTTGTAGCAGATAACATCTTTTCTCCTAGTTTATATTTCTATTTGTTCTGTATGTAGTGCCTTTTATTTAGGGATGACTAGTGGGTCTTTTAAAGAAAGAATCAGAGAACATGTTTATGGTATTAGCCTTTAGGAGAAAGGATGTTAAAAGTTCTCTTTATAAACACTCATGTGACTGTAAGTCTTTTAACAAATTTATTTTTTCTGTTTTAGAACCTGTTTTTAAAGACTTATGTGCAGGAAGTTATAAAAAAAAAACTGAACAAAGAGAGGCTACGTGGCAAATTAGATGGGGGGCTGACAAGTTTCCTGGAGTTAATGAGTCTATTAACATAAAATGTTTTCTTAGAAACATAAGGAGAAATATTTTAAATTTATAGACAATTGTTAAAACACGTTTTAAGCATATTATTATAGTTTTTAAGTGAATGATTTTGATCATGTGATGATATTTGTGGAATTTTACTGGTTGTGTAAAGGCTTATATAAATGTGGTTTTAAAGTGAGTGTTGTTTTGGAGAAGTCTTGTTTGCTTAAGACGAAAGTTAAGAATAAAGGGTATTGATATGCTAGACCTGTTCCTTTGGCTGCTTGTACTGACATTTTAGTGTTTTTTCTTTTTAAATCTAAATAATAGTAACAAGGGTATTTGCCAATACTGATGAATCCTAACAAGGAATAGGATTTTACATTTAGTTTCTTCTGCATTGCATCAGTGTTAGGCACGTAATATATGCCATACCCAACACCATAGGTACGGCATATTACCATTTTTTTCAGACAGATGTCTTTTAAGTTGCATTACTAGGCTTCACATGTTGCAGTCTTGAACTAAACACTCTAATGTAAAGTGCTGTACAATATATTAATTTATGGTGCAAGTACATGTGTTTTCTAGTCACAGTATCAGATAGGTAGCACAAGATGAGGATTTATACCTGAGTGATCCAGTACTGCTCATACATTAATACAGACAATAGTAGCATTCTTGTGTACCTCTTAAATGGGAAATCATGTGGAATTCCACAGGTGATGTGAGGCAAATCCAATGCTTAGGGGTGTCTGTGTCTAAAGTCCTGATCTGTGATTTACTGACAGTCATTCTCCAACAAATAAAAAGAAACATAAAATGTATATATATATATATATATATATATATAGATATATATATATATATATGTATATATTCACTTCATAACACTGAAAGCTCAAAACACTGAAACCAAAACACTGAAACTTCAAAATCTTGAAAACTCAAAACACTGAAAACACATATCATACATATACTGAGTTTAAACAACATAAATCAAGCCCCCCTGCACCCCCCATGGGGTCTATATTAGAACATCGAAGTGTTAGAACTTTGAATGCTCTAATATCGATCCCAATTCAGCAAACGCTGACAACATCGAACATTCAGAACAGCAATTTTTTTTCTTAGGGAAAAAATTTGCTGTTCCGAAACACATACACACAACACAAGCACACCAAACAAACAGCAATCCACACACATACACCTAAAATCTTACATCTAACCCTACACTAAACTGTACATACGCCACTAACTATCCACTTACCTTAACCCAAATCCTAACCCTAAGGTCCGTCACTATCGCACACTCACCTCACCTGGGCCCTAACCCTAACTCACCTACCCCACCCTAACCCTCACGTCCACACAATCGCATATTTACCTGACCCGCGCTCTAACCTTAACTCACCTAACCCGCCCTAACCCTCACGTCCACACAATCGCACACTTACCTGAACCCGACCCGTAACATTCCACCACAGCGCTGAAAATAGCAAAGCGACAGAAACAAACAACCAAATTCTTTCCCTGGGAAAAAAATTTGGATTTCTGCAACTTCGCTATTTTCAGCATTCGCTGAATAGGGTTCAATATTAGAACATTCGATATTCTGAAATATCGATGTTCTAATATAGACCTCCCATGTGGGGGGCTGCACCCCCTGCTACTTATATATATCAACTCCACGATTGCACTTCACCACACTTGGTGGAAAGTGCTATGATTTATGTTGTTTAAACTCAGTATATGTATGATATGTGATTTCAGTGTTTTGAGCTTCAGTGTTTTGAAGTTTCAGTGTTTTGGTCTTCTGTATTATGAAGTTTTCTCATTTTCAGTGTTTTGAGTTTTCAGTGTTATGAAGTGAATCCATATATATATATATATATATATATATATATATATATATATATATATATAGAGAGAGAGAGAGAGAGAGATAAGTACACACACAAACACACACACGCACACACTCACACACACACACACACACACACACACACACACACACACACACACACACACACACACACACACACACACACACACACACACATTCTTTCAGGTTTCTGAATATGTTGTTTATTGCTTCAGTTTCTTGAGTTTAGGGAATCCATTTTTCACAGTGCTGTGTGACTTGGCACCCCAAAGGGAGCCATGGTACATGCCACACCTGTCTTCACAGGTGTGCTCTGTTGATCTGTATTCACTGTTTGTACAGCAGCAGTGTATGTGATTCTTTTAAAATCAAGATGTAGGGAACCAGACTAGCCATGAAGGCCTGAGTATTCCTCACCTGTATGGTCAGCAAAGGAAGCACACGAGCTTTCTTTCAGAATCAGTTGTACATCATACTATGATCTGGGTGGCATCTTGCTTCTTTTTATGTAAATTCTTATAAAATCTTACTCACCATAAGCAATAAGTTATTAGAAAACTAGTAATGCATTGTTATAATGAAAACTCTACTTTATAATTCTTGTTACAGTGACAAGGATTTAACAACATAATCATGAAACTGTAAAGTGGTCATCATGGAAATCTATGTTTCTGAATGAAGGAATTAGAATAAAGAGATGTGCAGTCCATACAGATAATGTAAATGTAGGCACTGCCTACATTGTGAAAATTCAATAAAACTAAAAGTATTAAATTGTGTGGGAATGGACATTAACATTTGTTGTCACAGTGCTTATTATTAGTTTATTATTAATTTTCATCCCAAATTACAGTGGAAATTTAAGAGCCAGCAATATGTTTTCCCCTTTCCTTTCCGCTGAACTTAATTGTAAAATATTCAGTTTTTTTCAGTCATTCAAGAATTCTTTAAGTTTATAGTCTCAGTAATGGCTGTGAAATAAGCACAGAGAATCACTGCCTTCAACATATCACCTTGCATTGCACATTTCATTGCACAGCTAATACTTATACTTAGTGGTTGTAAAACTAAAAGATGCTGTGGGAGTTATAAAACTGATATAAAGCCATGAACCTTCACTGTCTATGCCAGTGTACTTAGAAACATGTTTTGTTTTCCTTTTCATATCATAAGTAACCATTTTTATTAAACAGTTTAGATTTAAAAAAGTTGATTTAACAGCAGCTTATTTTAACCTAACCAAACCAGATATGGAAAATTTTAATCATAAAATTGCAGGGGAACAATTTGTTGAATTTTGCATTCTAATCGATGGTTGCTTCTTGCGAAATATCAGATACAAGGTTACCTCTGTGGAAGAAGTTCTAGATTGCTGAATGAATGTGGAATTCAGTAAATCATTCAGATCTCCTGCAAATATAATAATGCTGTCACCACTAAAATACAGCAACAAACACAGTAAACTAGCAATTGGTATGCATAGGGTGATATAACTTATCCTACTGCATGCACATATGCACAGGGTGATATACCTTATCCTACTACATGCACATACGCACAGGGTGAAATACCTTATCCTAATGCATGCACATATGGACAGGGTGATATATGCACTTAATTACACATTCAGCATGCCATACACTCCAGCATGGTACGCTGATTAATTACACATTCTTCAAGCCATACACTCTAACATTGTATGCTATTTAATTACACATGCATCCTGCCATACACTCTAACATTGTATGCTATTTAATTACACATGCATCATGCCATACACTCCAACATGGTACACTGTTTAATTACATATGCATCATGCCATACACTCCAACAGGGTACACTGTTTAATTACACATGCATCATGCCATATACTCCAGCATGGTATGCTGTTTAATTACACATGTATCATGCCATACACTCCAGCATGGTACACCATTTAGTTACACATGCATCATGCCATACACTCCAATGTGGTACACTGTTTAATTACACATTCATCATGCAATACACTCCAGCGTGGTACACTGATTAATTACACATTCATCATGCCTTACACTCCAATATTGTATGTTGTTTAAATACACATGTATCATGCCATACACTCCACCATGGTACACTATTTAATTATACATGCATCATGCCCTACACTCCAACGTGGTATGCTGTTTAATTGCACATTCATCATGCTGTACACTCTAACATTATATGCTATTTAATTACACATGTATCATGCCATACACTCCAACATTGTATGCTATTTAATTACACATGCATCGTGCCTTACACTCTAACATTGTATGCTGTTTAATTACACATGCATCATGCAATACACTCCAACAAGGTACACTGTTTAATTACACAGTCATCATACCATACACTACAACAAGGTACACTGTTTAATTACACATGCATCATGCCGTACACTCTAACATGGTGCACTGTTTAATTACACATGCATCATGCCATACACTCCAACATGGTACACTGTTTAATTACACATGCATCATGCCATACACTCCATCTAGGTACACTGTTTAATTACATATGCATCATGCCATACACTCCAATATGGTACACTGTTTAACATATGCACAGGGTGATATACCTTATTCTAGTGCATGCACATATGCACAGGATGATATACCTTATCCTACTGAATGCACATATGCACAGGGTGATATACCTTATCCTACTGCATGCACATATGCACAGGGTGATATACCTTATCCTAATGCATGCACATATGGACAGGGTGATATACCTTATTCTACTGCATGTACATATGCACAGGGTGATATACCTTATCCTACTGCTTGCACATATGCAAAGGATGATATACTGATGCTGCAAACTCCACAGCAGTCATAATACAGAACAAAGGAATGCTTGAAAACAGTACCCGTCACATATCTATACTACCCTTCACCTCCACCTCCCCAGTACAGTAATAGTAATAAAGTAAAACTGCTACTGAGTCATGGAAAAATTGCATGATGTACACTGCTCTCCTCTAAATACTAACAAAATTGTACTTGCATTTAATCTATTAATTTGATAAAATATTTAAAAAAGTATTTTTAAGTAATTATATAATAGAAGTACATCATAATGTGGTAGTTGCTAGACTATCAATCATCTGTCATTCATCTGAGTGAAGCCTATGACATTATGAGTAAAATGCATCATGCCATACACTCCAGCATGGTACACTGCTTAATTACACATGCATCATGCCATACACTCCAACGTGGTACACTCTTTAATTACACATTCATCATGTCGTACACTCCAGCATGGCATGCTGCTTAAAAACACATTCATCATGCCATACACTCCAACATAATACATTGTTTAATTATACATGAATCATGCCGTACATTCCAACATGGTACACTGTTTAATTACACATTCATCATGCCATACACTCCAACGTGGTTCACTATTTAATTACACATTCATCATGTTGTACACTCCAATGCAGTATGCTATTTAATTACACATGCATCATGCCATACACTCCAATGTGGTACATAGTTTAATTACACATTCATCATGCCGTACACTCCAGCATGGCATGCTGCTTAATTACACATTCATCATGCCATACACTCCAACATGGTACATTGTTTAATTACATATAAATCATGCCGTACATTCCAGTGTGGTACACTGTTTAATTACGCATGCATCATGCCATACAGTCCAATGTGGTATGCTGTTTAGTTACACATTTATCATGCCATACACTCCAATGCGGTATGCTGTTTAATAACACATTTATCATGCCATACACTCCTACATAGTATGCTGTTTAATTACATATAAATCATGGCATGCACTCCAACATGGTACATTGTTTAATTACACATTCATCATGCTGTATGCTCTAACATGGTATGCTGTTTAATTTACACATACATCATGCCATACACTCCTACAGGGTACGGTGTTTAATTACACATTCATCATGCCATACACTCCAATGTGGTGTGCTGTTTAATTACACATGCATCATGCCATACACTCCAACAGGGTACGCTGTTTAATTACAAATTCATCATACCGTACACTCCAACATGGTATGCTGATTAATTACACATGCATCATGCCATACTTTCCAGCGTGTTGTGCTGTCTAATTATATATTCATCATGACTTACACTCCAACATTGTATGCTGTTTAATTACACATGCATCATGCCATACACTCCAACAGAGTACACTGTTTAATTACACATTCATCATGCCATACACTCCGGTATGGTATGCTGTTTAATTACAAATGCATCATGCCATACACTTCAGCATGGTATGCCATTTAATTACACATGCATCATGCCGTACACTTCAACATGGTACACTGTTTAATTACACATGCATCATGCCAAGCACTCCAATGTGGTACACTGTTTAATTAGACATGCATCATGCCATACACTCCAACATGGTACACTATTTAATTACACATGCATCATGCCATACACTCCAACGTGGTACACTGTTTAATTACACATTCAGCATGCCATACACTCCAGCGTGGTATGCTGATTAATTATACAGTCATCATGCCTTACACTCCAACATTGTATGCTATTTAATTACACATGCATCCTGCCATACACTCTAACATTGTATGCTATTTAATTACACATGCATCATGCCATACACTCCAACAGGGTACACTGTTTAATTACACATGCATCATGCCATACACTCCAACATGGTATGCTGTTTAATTACACATGCATCATGCCATACACTCCAATGTGGTACACTGTTTAATTACACATTCATCATGCCATACACTCCAGCGTGGTACGCTGATTAATTACACATTCATCATGCCTTACACTCCAATATTTTATTTTATTTAATTACACATGCATCATGCCATATACTCTAACATTGTATGTTGTTTAAATAGACATGTATCATGCCATACACTCCAACATGGTACACTGTTTAATTACACATGCATCATGCCATACACTCCAATAAGGTACACTGTTTAATTGCACATGCATCATGCCATACACTCCAACATGGTACACTGTTTAATTACATATGCATCATGCCATACACTCCAACATGGTATACAGTTTAATTACACATGCATCATGTCATACACTCTAACATGGTACATTGTTTAATTACACATGCATCATGCCATACACTCCAACTAGGTACACTGTTTAATTACACATGCATCATGCCATATACTCTAACATGG
Organism: Protopterus annectens; assembly: GCF_019279795.1. Lineage (NCBI taxonomy): Eukaryota > Metazoa > Chordata > Ceratodontiformes > Protopteridae > Protopterus > Protopterus annectens. The sequence continues at coordinate 647,132,130 of NC_056750.1, forward strand.
TACACTGTTTAATTACACATGCATCACGCCATACATTCCAATGTGATATACTATTTAATTACACATGCATCATGCCTTACACTACAACATTGTATGCTATTTAATTACACATGCATCATGCCATATACTCTAACATTGTATGCTGTTTAATTACACATGCATCATGCCATACACTCCAACATGGTACACTGTTTAATTACACAGGCATCATGCCATACACTCCAACGTGGTACACTGTTTAATTACACATGGATCATACCACGCAATCCAACATGATATTCTGTTTAATTATATTATTACTCTACAGAGAAGCACTGGGTGACACTGAACTGGACAGGATAGCACATGAGAGAAAAAAAAAAGGTTCATAGGTTCATAGGTTTATACTAGGCTATCTGCCCTAAGGCACTTATAAGCCTAGCCCAGAGTTTTTGTGGCTTACGCCACCCCTTATGTTAAAAAATACTGTGCCCATTAGTTTGTTGTGCCTCTGTCCAGCAGTGACACAGAGATGATTCCCGGGGTAAACCTACAATCTCCCATCCACCGGTCAAGATTTCTCTTGAACAGAGCCAGCGAGGTGCTCTGCCTCACATGGACCGGGATTTTATTCCACAACATAGGGAGTCTCTGGGTGACAAATCTATCCCTCCAGCATGTCCTATTTATATCCGTGCTAAGGTTTAAGTCACTTGCTCTAGTGGATCTGGTAGATTTGGATTTTTTGAGGTGGAGCATGCCCATTAATTCCGGGTTGGACATGGCCTTGTATGTCAGGCACAGGTCACCTCTGAGCAGACGGTATGCGACTGAATAGAGCTGGAGTTTCTTCAGTCTGGCAGCATATGACAGATTTTGGAGTCCCTTTATCCTTTTGGTGAGGAACTTTTGGGGTCTCTCCAATTGCTGCAGGTGTCGGGTGGGATACATCCCAAATGGGGCATTGTACTCGATCATTGGTCTGATAAGTGAAGAGTACAGGGGAACAATAACCTCACTTGATCTGGATGTGAATCCCTTCATGATCAGGTGGGCAATGTAGAAGGTTTTTCTAACCACTTTAGCAATGTGAGTGTCAAAAAAAAGGCCACTGTCAACCTGGGTCCCCAGGTCCCTGATAACCTCTTCTGTACTTAGTGGATTGCCACCTATATGGTAGCTTGGGGTTACCTTGTTTTTCCCGAAGGGTATGACTATACATTTTTTGGCATTTAACTTCAGGCCATGGCTCTGGCACCAGCTATCAGTTTCCGTGAGACCCCTCTGAAGGATATCTGTGTCCGATGTACTTTCCACTATGGCTCCCAGTTTGCAGTTATCTGCAGACTTTGTCAGCCATAGTCCTCCTATGTTAGCCTGTACTTCTGAGAAGTAGATGCTGAACAACAGGGGGCCAAGGACTGAGCCCTGTGGGACACCACTTGTGACCGGCTTGGAGTCTGAATTGGCGCCAGCTACTCTAACCCTGTGGGTTCTGTCCTTTAGCCAGTTTGCAACCTATCTTGTGACATATGGGTTTACATTTAAGCTGGTAAGTTTCTCTATAATACCCGAGTGGGGTATTGTGTCGAAAGCTTTTGCAAGGTCAAGGTAGGCTGTATGGACTGCCTTTCCCTCATCAATGGCCTTGGTGACTGTTTTGAAGAAGTCGACCAAGTTCAAAAGGCATGATCTGCCCTTGACAAAGCTTATGAGTTCCATTATGATCCTCTCCACAGCTTTGCAGACCAGGCTTGTTAAGCTTATGGGGCGGTAATTACCAGGGTCCGTAGAGGCACCGCCTTTGTGCAGTGGGACCACAGTTGCCGTACGCCACTCCTTGGGCACATATCCTGTGGTAAAGCTAAGATTAAACAGCTGCCTTATGTGCGGGTTTAGTTCCTCATTGAGTTCATGTAGCACACAGCCGGGGACACCATCCGGTCCCATTGATGCTGTGTTTTTAGCTTTAGAGAGAGCAGCTTTCACCTGCGCATTGGAGATGTCTGGGAGGCTGCACTCCACTGGGATAGTTATCTCTCCTTTTGGGGGGGAGAGGGGGGTGAAGTTTGCACTGAACCTGTCTGCCAGTATGTTGGCAATGTCTGTGGGTTCAGTGATTTTTGTATCATTTTGGACTAATTCTGAGCATATCTGGGAGTTTCCACCCAGGTTTCTAACATAGCTGAAGAAGGCCTTATGATTGTCTTTTGAATCTATGGCATTTTTTCTCTCAAAGTCGGCCTTGGATGATTTTATGAGTGCTCGTATTTTTTTACTAATAATGATCAAAGGTGTCTTCTCTTTTATGGATTTTGCTCTATCATGTAACAGCTTTCTCCTCTTATTGTAAAGTTTGTTTATGGCTGGGGTCCACCAGACTGGACGTTTGCCCTTGGTGGAAAGAGTCTTGGTTTTATTAGGGATTGCCTGATCCATGCAGTCCTGGAGGTGTTCATAGAACGCATTTGTAAGGGCTTCCGCAGCTTGGGTTGTGGTTTCCACTGGCTTGGGAGCCTTGAAGGATACCACACCAGTCTTGAGTAGTGTGAAGTTTGCTTTAGAGAAGTTCTTCACTGTGGTCTTTTTTGTTTGGGGTGGGGGCGGGATGTGGATATCCAGTGAGATTAGTTTATGATCTGATCTCACCAATGAGGGATATACTTCCGGTGTGGAGCATTTTGTCCCCATGTTTGTGATGATGAGATATATTTTCTCCTCTTGTGGGAACGGTGACTAGTTGTTCCATGGCATTTGAATTTATGAACTCCAGGAACCTTTGGGCTAGAAAGTTCGGGCTTGAGTAATGTTCCCAGTCTATATTAGGGTAATTGAAGTCACCCAATATAATGGTGTTTGGAGATGCATTTATACCCTCCAGTGTCTTCAGGAAGGCTGTGTGGGGTTCCTGAGTTTGAGAGGGTGGCCTGTAGCATGCTACAAATTGTAGAGCAGTTTTGCCTATGGTTAATTGCACCTGGATGGTTTCCGATGCTTCGTGCGTTGCCACCAACCTGGAGGTGTGGGTATCCTTGATGAATATGGATACACCCCCTCCTTTTGTGGTGTGGTCCGGGTTTTGGGGCCGGAACGCATGATATGAGGTAAAACCTGATAGTGCCGGTGTGCTCTCAGGAGCCTTGAACCAGGTTTCAGTCACAGCACAGACATCGATGTTCTCCATACTTAGAAGGGCCTCGAGTGCGTGCATTTTGAGATTTAGACTTCTGGCATTGAGCAGCATTACCCTTAGTTTCTTCCCATTTTTGTTTTCTAGGGTGGTAGGTTTAGAATTTGAGCCTTGCCTAAAAAAGGCACTATGGGGGTGGCAAGAGCCTTCGCCAATATCCGGAATCCCAGGGGTGACAGGTGCAAGCTGTCCCTTGCGAAGCAGCGTGGCTTGTCAAGCATGTCATCCCAGGCAGACACACTGGATCCCCTTTGAATGACACCAGAAATTAAGCCAATTATTAAAGCTGATCATCTTGTCTCTATGTTGTGGCATCATTCTTGGTGAAGGAAGGATGCTGCTCAGGGTCAGGGTCATACCTGCCTGGGCTACATAATCAGAGAGCTCCTCTATGTCTCTTTTCATGTAGTCCAGGTAGGTATGTCTCAGGTCGTTCACACCAGCATGGACAATGACTGTGTCATAGGTTCATAGGTTGGTACTAGGCTATCAGCCCTAGGGCCTGTACAAGCCTAGCCATAACAATTCCCTGGCTATTTCTTCCCACATTATTTACTTTCCTGGACCCCTGTCTAGCAGGGTGACTGACGTGATCCCTGGGGTGAATTTCCTTTCTCCCATCCAATCGTCAAGGTTCCTCTTGAAGAGGTCCAAAGAGGCACTCTGCTTGACATGTATGGGCAATCTATTCCAGAGTCTGGGGAGTCTCTGGGTCAGGAACCTATCCCTCCAGCATGTTTTGTTTATTGTGATGACAAGGTTTAGATCCCTGGAGCGTGTAGCTCTGAGGGATTGGGATTTCTTTAAGTGTAGCATGTCCAACAGCTCTGGGTTTGACATGGCCTTGTATGTTAAGCAGAGATCGCCTCTGAGTAGACGATATGCGACAGAGTATAGCTGGAGTTTTTTAAGGCGGTCAGCGAGGGCATCTGCTTTAGGCCTGTGATTCTTTTAGTGAGGTATTTCTGAGGCCTTTCCAGTTGTTGCAGATGTCTTGAGAGGTACATACCAAATGGGGCGTTGTATTCTATAATGGGTCTAATGAGGGATGAGTACAGTGGGACAATGACCTCCTTTTTCTGGATGAAAAGCCCTTAGTGATGAGGTGTGCCACATAGAAGGATTTCCTGACTGTTGTGGCGATGTGGTTATCGAAGGTGAGACCACTGTCCACCTGTGTCCCTAAGTCTCTTATCATACTTTCTGTGTTTAGTGTACTGCCACCTATATGGTAATTCATGGATACATGTTTTTTCCCAAAGGGGATAACAATACATTTCTTGGCATTGAGCTTGAGCCCATGGCTCTGGCACCAAGCATCTGTTTCTGTAAGGCCCTTTTGTAGAGTATCCACATCATTTGGGGATTCAATAATGGCTCCCAGTTTGCAGTCATCTGCAAACTTTGTTAGCCAGAGTCCCTTAGTGTTGACCTACTTTGTACTTGCTGTGGAGTGACCCGAGTGCTTGTGTTATGTGGTGGATTCTAGCACCCGATAGGCAGCTTACTGTGACCCTCTCCTTGTTCAGCCTGGTGAGTGGGACGTCAGTGTGTCTGACTATGGAGTCAGCTATGACAAGTATGTTTGGTGTTGTATTTGGCCTTAAGGGCTGTGACTGCTTTGCACACTGATTTTGTGTTTTATGTGTTGCCTGTGGTGTGTCATGAGGTGGTGGTTACTTGGGTGTCTGCTTTGGAGGCCTCTGCTGTTTAGGTAAATTTTTGCTCAGAGCCTCCGAGTATGTCTTTGTGTGTTTATGTGTTTGATTCATTGTTGTGATAGCTTTATGTGAGACTGGTTTTGTGGTGTGTGTAGTTGCCTTCTCCTCCTGTCTGGTCTTGCCAGTCCTGAGTTGAGAGAGCTCAGCCTCCAGTTTGGCTAAATAGCTGCATCTCTCGCAAGTATTTGTGTTATGTGGGAGGAGGAGAGGGTTGTCTGTGTACATGAGGCAATTGTAACATTGCCTCAATATTCGCAGATTCACCAACTGGACACGAGAGGACGCCAGCATCTGGCCCTTCGACATGCTAGAGAAATTAAGAAGTTTGGGGTGTAACTGAATGAGAGAGGACTTAGTAAGGAAGTGGGTACTCCTGGGGGGGGGGGTTTCGTTAGTGAGGGACGTTGTATAATACAGAAGTGCTAAGCCTGAAAAGAAGATGCTTTTAAGACAAGTGCTGAGCTTTTTTTTTTTTTTTTTTGGAGAAAAAAAAAAAAAAGCTTTTTAGGAACAAGTGCTGCTCTTTTTAGTTAAGGGATATACTGTTTAGATTACTAGTAGAGCAGTTCTAAGGGAAAAAATTAAGAACAGACTTTATGGAGCCAGAAAAAGTTTAACCTTGTTAAACCGACGCTGCCCGATGCTGCTCTAGTGGCAACTCCGCTCTAAATCGCGCTAAAGCGTGCTTGATAGCAGGGGCTGGAAAGAGCCAGGAATTGACACAATACGGCCAATAAAACTACAGTTTCAAGTCAGTAAACACTCCCACGGGGGGCAGGGGAGTTGCTCAATGTTTTTCACTGCCACTGATCAACAGAGAGACTTTCCTTTAGCCCAAGCAAAAATGGCCTCACAGAAACTAACAAACAGTTCAGGAACAGCAAGCCTGTAACTGAACTTTTTTAAATCTCAGAAAAGTGGGAAAAAGCAAGATTTTTTTTTTTGTATTTTCAGAGATAGCAGAGGTTCACAAGTAATATCAAGTTATAACAGTGCAGTAAATGACCCCACACAAGAGTGCTAGGTCAAAGACAGAAAATATGCAAGTTTTGAGAAAAAACGATTTTAAAATTAAGTGCAAACAGGAAATTCAGTAAACAGCTTTTGGTTGTGCTCTAAATACAGCTACTAATGCAGAAATCAAGTTTAACAAGCCAGAAAATGCTCAAACTAGGCAACTATGCAGAAAAACTTAGCAAATAAACAGAGAAAAAATACTTAAAATCTCAAAATTGGCTCCCTTCTTCTCTCAGCGTTTTCTCCTCTTGGTGGGTGCTTCACCAACAGCCAACAAGCCTGAAAAGACACCAAACCCACGAGGCAACTAGGTTTTAAGAGAGGAAGATGAAGGAGTTTTGGAAAAGACCCCTACTGGTCAATACAAAAATAAATAAATAAAATAACACACCTGTTTCACACTGATGGCTAATGACAAAAATAATGATTCTGCGGTTATAAATCATTAAACTATTTATACTGTTCCCTATGCTTTTTGTTTTCCATCACTGAAATTATATGGACAAGTGTAGGCTACTGTCACTCGATCCCCATTCTAGCCACACTCCATACACATGAGAAATCTGTGACATACATACTAAGTCAGGCAGAGACATTAATATTTGGTAATGCATGACTCAGGCTAGCACTGGATAAACAGAGAATGATGAATATCTCCACACACAATTCAAAGATAAAACAAATCAATGAGCTTATGAAAGATTTTATTAATTCAACATGCCTTCTATGGAAACAAGAGATATCCTTTCCTGACTAGTTAATATGTGTATTTGGTAATGAGGACTGATGTTAGCTGTTCATCTATATCCTTCTAGTGTACACTGGGTCTGACAGAAATCTACAAAATAACATAACAAAAGCTGTCAGGTAGGATGTGAGAAAAGACATAAAAGAGATTAATCTGTAACCACGTGCTTTAGCCAAAGTAGAAAGATTGAAATATGTCAGTGCAAAGCACAGCCCTCTGTTGTTTTGTGTTTTGGGAGATGAACAGTAATGGATGCCTTTTTGGATTTGATGGTGTGAGTAATGACAACTGAAAGGCAGTTTTAGATGAACATGCCTGGTAGCTTAAGCCTAAGGCAGCACCTTTGTAATGGTATCAGTGTTTAACAAGATGCAGGCTAAAGTTAAAGAACACCCAATGTTACATGTATCTACACTCATGCCCATACGATTAAACCTAGTGCTTTACCAGAAAAACAGAATGTATTTGCGAATCCAAAATATTTCTTTCAAAACAGGACAGGGATTTGCATAATATTTCACCGTATGTAACAAATACTTGAGACTTCTTTTTGAGGTGTTGAAGACCAGTATGCTGAGGACAGCACCAGTGACATGAAGCTCAAACAGCTGATTAGTACATTCTATTAGCCCCCATCAATCTAATTTGCATGCATTGTTTTTTAGATTATATGTGACCAATGGGATGAGTGGGAGGGCAAATTACTGACAATCCCTCTGAGTTTGGCATTTAACTGTCAAAAAAAATGTACTTGCTTTCTCTTAATAGCACATCAGTGCATTTCCATTGAAATCAACCTATTTCTTGGTTTCTGAGCAAGTCAAATATAAATTAAAACAGAGTTAGAAGGTCACACTGAAAAAACAATCAGAAAAAAAACAAAATGAAAACTCCAGCCAAGCTAAAACTTCCTGTAACAGAGGCACATGGGATATAAGCAAATGACCCTTATGAACATCAGGTGTTTCAGCTATATGGTGATTCTGATTGCCCATGACTTTTACATTTGAAGTCATTTTAATGGACAATTTCAGGCCAATAAATCCAAACCCGTCAAATATAAACATTTTAACATGGGTCTGGTATCTCTCTACTCTGCTTGGCCTACAACACAACTAGTTAGTGCTGAAGGGAAGCTGTATTTTTTTAGCATTTTTATAATTGTTTCTATCATTTTAACACTCTAGGCAACATCAGCACACAGATATGAGATATGAACTTGCTTCAAAGCTACTCAGAAAATGTCAAAACAGTTTTGCAACGTGTTGCAGAGGCTGTAAAAACTATCTTTGTACTTTAATTTGTGAAACTCGGTGCTGACTGACTGACTGATCTGAATATGTTTTAACCAGGTGAAGGAGTTGGTCATGGTTCCCTTTTCAGTTATGATCAGGGCCAAAAGACTGCAACCGATTAAACAGAGATGTTATGTACAGGTTATCAAAACAGGATTACAATTAATCTGCGCAAGTTTACAAGATATGGTATACAATTAGGAATACATTATTTACAAGTAGTGTTATATACATTTTAAGAAAAATTATAAGGTAGTATAACATAGTTAAATTTGTTAAGAAAGTGTAAAATAATGAAATAAAGTTAGGAATAAGATCCGATACAGTAAAGCTGAGATATGTGTAAGCAGCAAGTGATGCAGAATAAAGGCAGTAATGCAAACAGAGAAAACTCAAATAATATCACAAAAACAAATCAGGCAAAGACTAGAAGGTTGTACAGTTACAGCAGAAGTCATTGCAGTCACTTGATTTGGTAGGGTGCATAATTAAGGATTTCTTGAACCGTCATTAGGAAGAAAAAAATCTGATGTCAGAAAATACAGTATTCCATATTTTTATTATTTATTTATTTGACATTTGTTTACTGGGAAAGTCTGACTGGATGGATACCCATTTTCAGTGGAGACCCAGGGAGAAAAGCTCTAAAGTCACCTCATGCTTTCATTTGTAGAAGTTAGAAAGGAGGCCTATGTAACTATATGCATCTTGGTGGAAGGTGTCTAAGTGAATAGCTGTGACTTTTTTATGAGCTTAGGCAGAACATAAGTTAAAGAGAAGTAGCTCTTACAGCAGAGTCGAGAAACTGCTCTGAGTGACCAGGAGGGCATTAATAGTGACCACTGAATGACAATGATATCTATCATTATCAGCTTTATTTTGTAAAAGGAGAATATTTTCACTAAGGTAAAAAGAGAAAGATAATATTTTAATTTGGACATTCTTACCAATGACTTTTAAATTCAGGTAAAATTAAGTCATTAAGCCTATATGAAAGTTTTAGATGATTTACTATGGAATAAAATAAATCTCTCAAGCTGAAGAGTGAAAGATGGGGTTGGAGCTAAAATTATACCAGTGAATTTATAGGTGTCAGTAGATTTAAGGAGGGTTACCTAAAGGGTTCTTTAAGTTAAATGAGGGAGACTTTGCTACATATTAGGAAGCACCAAACAGCATAGTTAGTTTTTGGTTTGAATTTATAGTGAGATGATGACGATGATGATGATGATTATTATTATTATTATTATTATTATTATTATTATAGTTGTAAGCTTGAAAGAAATTTTCTTGAATCAGAAATTGAAGGTATTTAGAGTTATTAAAACTCTGAAAAGCTATGTACTCTTCAATGAAAGCATTCATATTTATGGACAGAGAAGTCAGAGGGAAAGTTGTTTAGAAACATATGGGTTTTAAGACTGAACCTTAAACAAATCCTCTTTAAAATATTTAGGTGGGGAAGAAATAGAGTTTAGTTAAAGAATACTTTACATGATCAGAAAGACAGCTATTTTTAACTATCCAATAGCTTTGGTAGAGAGATCAATACCTGAAAACTGGGTTTTAACAAGACAGTTATCAGTTACCACTTCTTATCACCCCACCAACCTAATATTTAAGTGTATGTATCTCTTCAAATAATGCCTTACACAATTAAGAAATGTGCACATCGTTTCCAGCTGTTAATCTATACAACTACAAAATAACTGCCTTTAGAAAAAACATCACTACCTCTAAACATAATGTAAACATACGTACAGTGGAAATACTAATTTAGACAGTTGTAGATGCTCTAAAGAGTGAGAAATAACGTTCATGACTGAATGTATATGTATGCATACAGTGAGATTGCCTGAATACACCTTTGGTCACTAGTGCCTGCCCCTCATCTGTGGTTCCTTTATAAACAAGTGGTGTAGCAAGGCATTGTGCAGCACGTATACATTTTATTTTCTACACTATAAATATCATGCAGTAATTTCCATTTAAGGCTGTTTCAATTTAATATCAATCATTAATGTCCACTATTTAAACAAAGTCCACAACCCTATTAAACTATTTAAAAGATGTTAATGTGTTCTACATTTTAATTTAGTCTGCAGTATAAATGCATTATTTTTTTAATAGATTCTTGGGGAAAAAAGCCTTTGTTAATCTGTCACCTTCTTTCTGATTTCTTATAACTACACCTTGTCGCAAAACACAATAATTACAAATCAAACATTATAACTCAGTATGTCTACCATTAGTCTTTTTAGATAAAATTAGGCAACTTATCCAAGTATTGAATTCTCCTTTTTTGTTCTTGTGAAATAGTTGTGGCTTAGCTCTCATAATTTTTTTGCTTATGAAATTTAAAAAAAAGTCACAAGTCTTTCTAGAAATGTAATATGGCATGGCATTCAAATTATTTCCCCTAAATACTTTTCTCCACATATTTTGACACAGAAATGGTGTTTGCGTTGTTTCTTGTCCTTTTTTTTAATTTTTTGGCAGAATTAAACATGTTTATCTGAAATCTCATGCCTTCCACATTATGCAGGTAATTAGTATTCTCCCATAAACTGTTTCTATATCTGTATGAATAGTTCCTGTTTCAGAAGCTGTCAACACAGATCTGCTAAATCCTGTCATAGTGATCATACTAATTTGCCATATCTCAAGCCCCTTCAAGCAGCCTTTACTAGATGAATAAGCTATATCTTGTAAAATAAAGAATGAAAGTAGTCTGTTCTAATATATGAAATATGATTTGTTGTCCTAGTCAGCTTTTAATAATATTTGCATTAAGAGAAGCCAGTCACCTGGTACACTCAAATACTCAGATTTTTCTGTCATTTGCCAGGCAGATCTTTGATTTCTGCAGTGTTCTGTTTCTGTGGAGATAACAGCTCCTGTGCTTTGGTATTGTAAGACACTACATGTGTACCCATCTCACAATTCTTTGATTTATCTTTTTACTAAAACACTCATAACTATTTTCTTTGGCTGCTGTCCCACTTGCCCTCTTAGCAGTTGCAATGTGAACAGTTTATTCAAATAAAAGTAATCATTTATTTACATCACCTCCTGTTTTCATTGAAATTATCACCAGATTTTATTCTTCCTATATCTGATTTTTTATTTTGTTTATTTCTGCTTTACATTATATCCTTCATCATCACATCTTCCAAATTATTTCATTTTGTATGACGATGAAACTCCTGTAAAACTCATTTGCAGACTACTTTTTCCAGGATTTTTTTTTACAAAAGAGTCACAATTACTACATCTAAATTTTTTATCTTACTATAGCCATACTCTGGTGAGAAGAGTTGTCTCATCTGCACCATATTCTTAGCTGCATGATAGTATACATCAGTTCCCTAACCGCTTAGTTAAAACACTTTATGAGTAAGTTAAATAAACAGCACCTGCTAGCATTCTTATTTTTATTCTGAATTCCCAGGTTTCTATTTAAATGCCTGTTCTTCATCTATAATAAATTATTTAATTGCCCATGCTTTACATCTCTGCTAGATATACTGATAACTGCGTGAATGCCAATACCTTTATTCCTAAATATTGTGCTACAGGGTTTGAAAAAGCTTATGCTTACTAACAAATGTTCTCTCATTCTGTAGAATTGGTTCATGGTACTTAGGTTTGCAATGTCTCTGCTAAAAGATACTAATAAATCTGGGCTATAAAACCTAGAACCAGGCCTTCCATACTCATGAGAGATATAAACTACAGGAAAGTGCAATTAGTTCATCAACATTTATTTCATGTAAATCATCTTAGGGGACAAATTTCTAGCTGTACTTCTAGGGGTAAATGAGCCACTGAGGTTATGAAGATAGGTACTGATATCTGACAAAAAACAGTAAAAATAGTTTGCCTTCAACCTATTTTTTCATATAGTGCCTTCTCACTACTCCAGCTTAAGCAGATAGGATTTCATGAACTTGTACTATTTATCCATTTACCTTGTATTTAAATGCACCTGCCTCTTTAATTTACTACTTACCCAATGTTATAGCTGTCTTCTGTGACTTTTCAAACTGTTGGCAGGAAAGTAACTTGAAGTTTCAATGCTGCAGGTAAGGAAGAATCAGAATGAAATAGAACTTAGAGTAAGGAGCTCTATTATAAGGAAACATGTATTAGTCTAATGCATACCACTGCAAAACTAAATAAGATAATGAAATGTAATCCTTAGCATGTCATTTTTTTGAAGTTCTTTAAGTCAGCAGATCTATAAGGCCTGGAGATGGAGACTGGAGTACAAAGGATAAAAGGTCTAACTAGAAACAATTTCTGCCCAACAAACAAACATGGCAGCTGTCTTTTCTAATATGAGGAAGACTACAGTCAAAGCAGATGAGCATTCATGAATTGTCCTTAGCTCCCATTTCTTAAAAACAGATAGATAATTCAGTTCACTAGTAGAGTGTGGGCCCGTATTTACCAAAGTGCCCTCCCTCATTCACAGCAACCAGTTAGTAAGAAGATTTCATTGGTACTGCACCTTATATGTAAAAAAAATACTTTATCCATATTAGTGAAGAACAACATTGTGCACCATACCAGAGTACAGGATTTACATCATATGTGTACCCTTTGACTATTGGCACATACTAACAGATGGTACTATTCCCAGTTAGCCTTTTGAATACCAAGGCCACAGACATTAGATTACACAGTGAAGCAGAAAAGAAGGGGTCAAAGCAGAACTAATCTCTGAGCTTTTCTACATAACAAATGAGAGAGGATTTTATACAACCTTCTGTCATTTGTTATGCAGAAATGAAAGATGAGAGAGAGTTTTATATAGCCCTGGCACATATCCCTTTTAATAAAGAACCTGATTAAAGACAGACTTCCAACACAATTTAAATCCTATTTAAATCCTAATTTAAACATTAACTTACAGAGTTTAATGCTATCAGTACACACAGTATGTCTTATTTCCATTTCAACTAGTACAGCACAGTGAAGAATGAACGTCTAGGTTTAAATGAATTAGTTTAATCATTAATTGTGCATAAAAATACATAGTTTTTATCATTGTGTTGCATCCCATAATCTTATTTTTAGGACTTTTTTCCCTCTGTCTTTAAGTAAAATGCACTTTTGTAGCATGATTTGCACAGGGTAATAATACTTTCTTTTTAGTTAACAAGCCCAGCACCAAAAGAGATGTACTAAGTAAGTATCTTGGTAAAAGGACCCTTATTAATAAAACTCTTTCTTTTTACATAGATGTCTCGACTCTGTAAGGGTGTGTGCCTTCTGCATTACTATTTCTGATGTCTACTAAAAATAATCTGTTCATTTTCTTTGTTTAGCTAATGATTAACTTAGGTGCTATACCTTACACCCAAAGAAATCATTAGCAGGTTCTGTCAATCAAACCAGAACCAGTTATTGTGTTGCCAAAAAGTTTTACATTATGACTTACTTTTGTCTGCTTTCAGCTTCTGAGTCCTTCATGTAACTTCCATATCCCTGCACCCTGTCTGCTCTCCATAGCTTCCCCTGTAGCTCCTTAAAGACAATTCCAGGCATATCCCTTTGCTGGATGCCCCCACAAATTTCTCAAATAGTCTGCCTTGTGGGGGTAATTTAACCAGCACCCTGGGGAATATGAATCCCTATTGGGAGCTACAGATGAGTTGTCAAAAATATTATCCTTTGTGGCCAGATGATGAATTTCCATTTTAAGGAGCGCAACATACAATGATGTTAGTAGCATGCCTGATGGACATATCTGCCCATGGAGTGATGGATATTGTGCCATGCCATTCCTGTAGTGTGATGGCCTGTAAGGCTCCTCCTTGATTCCCCCACAAGTCACGCAGGTGGTGATACCTCCTTAACCCTCCTCTATCCCTGCACCCTGGCCAACCTTATCAGCAACTACATTCATTCCTGCATTTAGATTACTGGTACTGCAGACATAAGCCTTGTCTCTGAGTCACTGGGCAGGGTCCCTTATGTTTCCTTTTTTGAGTGAAAGCTGCCAGTAAGGGTACTGGATAATATAAATGTGTGAGGCAGATGTAAGGTGGGCAGGGGTGTAAGAAAGGTGGAACAGGAACAGGTAATGAATGAGTGATGTCGTATTGCAAGAAGGTTAAGTAAATTAGTTAAAATAGTAGCAGAGCTGTAAGAGGCTTTTATCAAATATCAGCTGATCTGTTTATTTATCACACCTATTATCAGTACACATTTTATACAATGAAGAAATTATAAGTCTTTAAGAAGTAAAATTAATTCTGAAATGGTAACATCTGGCAGTCATATATTTTACATTAAAGGAGTAAAGAGTTCTCAAGGTTTGAACTATAAATGCATCTAAAGAAACTGCTACCTACTGTACACACAGAATGGACAACAAACACAATGTGAAATTGAATTAGTTATGTCTGTGCTATTTCTAACCCAAGTGTATTTTATGCCATAAGATCTTATATGAGTAGATGGAATTTTACCTCTAGGCATATTCTTTATAATTACAGATGCAAAACTGTATTCTTGCCACCATTTTTAGATGGTTTGCTTACGTGATGGTGTGAAAACATAAATTAGAAAAGCATTAAAAAACAAGTCATCTGCATGTAGCACTCCAGGAAGAAGGCAATAACACTGCGGTGATAATGAGGATTTGTGCTTTTGTAAACAAGGTCTGGCAGAAGGTGTCACCTTTTTTCTCTGGGTATTTAGGAAAGATAGAAATAACAGAGAAAGGGTGATGTTGTATCTAATGAAATATGCAGTGTACAGTAGATACAGCAGGCAAAGATGTAAATGGGCAAGAGAGGTGAATTACATATATACTGATCTTAGATAGGAATAAGTGGAGAAATCCCTGGTTGTTGGAAATGTTACAGAAACCAGTTAACTCTGAAAGGTAGGATAAGGACAGAAAGAACATCATAAATAGGGGGCAGCAAACAGTAAGAAAACCATTGTCATGGCGACCTCCGTCTTCTTTAAGTGATGTTCTCACCTCAACAGAAAAGAAAGACTGAGATATAGATGAAATAGCAGTAAAAAGCCCAGTGCAAATACAAAGTGAGAAAAACAGTGAAGAATTGAAACAGCTTAGAAGTAGTTCTTCTCCACATATTCAACACTGAACCATCTGTGACCAGCCACCAATGCACATTGAAAGCTGATCCTTCTGTTCCAGCACATTTCCCGGTGATGTCTTTTTACACATGTCTCTGAAGCCATAGCTCACTCTCCTGCTCCCAACATCTTTAAAATGTACTACTCTGCCTTTCTCCAAATCTCTGTTAATTCTGCTTATCATGTATTTGACTCCATTCTTCTTTAATGTTTTCCTTTATCCTCTCCCTTCTTTTAACTTGAACCCAGCCCCTAAATATTATCACCCTACTGCCTCTAAAAACAAGAACCCATCTCCTGCCATCTCCCCAAATTCCTCCTTGAGCTTTGGAATGCTTGTTTCCTCAGTTTCCTTATTCTCCCAGAAATCTTTCTCATATTTTAACCTTCTCTCTTCCCATCCTAATGCTTTGCCCCCCCTCCCCCCAAGCTGCTAACTGGTCTTCACAGAGTATTTTCTTTACCAGTTGAGTATGCTTATCCTCAATCCTAGTATATACCCCCCACTATTGTCCTAATTGCCTTTTTGACTCTTCTCATGAAACTTATTTAAACCATGATCTCTCTCTCCACACATAACAAATTTCAGGTTTGTATGCATCTCTTGCCTTAATTATTGCCTCATTTTCACCCCACTGTATAGCATTTGAAACCTGCCATCCCCCATTCATCATTTGCAAGACTGTGTTTGAGTTTTAACAGTCCTAGCTCTCATGCTTCTTCAGACAATCTTCCCAGACAGTTTCTATAGCTTTTATACCCGTCTGTCTCCTGACACTACACCTCATTGAGTCATTAAATACATTACTAGAAATAGGACTAAAACTCTTGCTACAGGAATCCTGCCTGCCCAGTGCTCAAAGTACCACGTTTTCACTGACCACTTCTCCAGTGGCCTGCTTATTCTCCCTCTCACTTTCTTCTAATCATTATTACTAATTATTTTTAGCAAAGAAAATAATCTTAATGCTAGGTAGTAATCCCCTTCTTTGCAGACAGAGAAACCTACCGTCTTACCAGCTTGATGAGTAATGATCTTTTACATAAAAGACTAACATGGTCCTCTTCCAGGACAGGTGAGAACATCTATTTTTTCAGGTAGCAGTCATTTTATACCATAATATATAAGAAGGAGCATGCAGTCATCTGCAAATTAGTTAAATAGCACTTTTCCCCCTTTTTTACCTCAGTCCTATATTAAATCTCATAAGTTTTCATCCAGCTTCATCATTACTTAAAGTACATGAGACAGACAGTAACCCTGTCTTATCTCTCTGTCATATTCCATTCTACTTGACAACCTATACATTGATTCTTATATTAGCCTTCAGACCACTGTACAATGCTAATGCTCCCTGGGAGACTTGACCCTCTCCTACTGTTTGATCCTAAGTAAGGAATAAAAAGTCTCATCTAACTAAGTTAAAAGATTTTTATAATTCCATTAAGACCATCCCTGCTCTGCCATTCCCCTCTCTGCTTCCCCAGTCAGTAACATTTTACACTAACCTCCAGTGGTCCATTCATTACCTTCCTTTAACAAATCCTACCTGCTCAGTTCCTGTAGTTATCAAGATAACGAACCTGGCTACTACTGTGATCCTATCCAACAGTTTTGTGTCTGAATTACAAACGGATAGGGGTCTATAATTTCCTGAGTCCTCCTTATTTCCCTTTTTATTTATTTATTTAATTTATTTGCAGTTTGATTACCGGGGAAGCCCACTGGGCCGAACTGACCCATTTTCAGTGGAAGCCCAGGGAGAAAAGCTCCAAAATGCATTATACAATTTAGATACAACTGATAGTTAATATTAAAGATAATATTATGTAGAATAGTTACTCATAAATGCATTCAATATCATGCATAGTTAACAAATTCATTAAGCTTGAAGGTAGGGAACATACGGTTTCATCTAAGGAAAACAGATATGTGTTAGGTGTGGAAATAGTTTACATACAAACCTTTTAAGAAAATGTAAATACGCTTTACATACACACATTTATTATTATTATTATTATTATTATTATTATTATTATTATTATTATTTGCAGTTGGTTTACCGGGATAGTCCATTGGGCCAAGATGAACCCGTTTTCAATGGAGTCCTGGGGAGAAAAGCTCCAGTAACAAGGTTACAATAGGTTTTACATTAGATTACAATATTTACAAGTGATACAGCTTAGAGCATGACATTTCAAGTAGTATAGCTCAAGCAAAGTTACAAATAGGTTTTAGGTTATATTACAATATTTACGAGTGATACAGCTTAGAGCATAATGTTACAGTAGTACAGACAGGTGATGAATGTTACAGAAGATACATACTGGAAAAGAAAACATTTCTGTATTTGTACTGAGAGGTCCTAAACTCTTAGGAAGTATGAAAGTATGACATATTATAATACAGTTTTGTAAAAGGTTTAGTAGAACAAGCAGAGAATGTAGGAGTTAGGAGAGGCAGTAAAGGAAGTTAGCGGAAAGGTGGGGAAAAAGAGATTGCCAGTGTATATTATGATGGATGAGAGCAGGAGCATTCCCACTGGGATAGTAGGTGAGAGTGAAGAGATTTTTTGAATGTGAAGTGGTTACAGGTGGTACGAATGGATGGAGGTAGGGAGTTCCAGAGATGTGCTAGACCATAGGATAGGAGATTATTACCTGGGGGACGGGTTGGTTTGTGCAATTCTATTAGGTTTTGGTTGTTAGATCTTAGTACCCTGTTGGATAGGTGCATTTTAAAGGTAGAGGAAAGGGATGGACACAGTAGGGGATTGAAAATGAGTTTATGTGCAAGAGTCAGTTGAGTATAGGTGAGATGATTGGATAGTTCTAGCCATTTTAGTTTGTGGAGAGAAGAACAGTGGTGGCTAGTAGCGAATTTGGCAATTTTATTGTAACATGAGGAAAGTTGTATTTTAAGGGAAGATTGTAGGTTAGTTAAGAGTGGGGCTCCGTAGAGAAGGGAGGGGATTAAAAATGAGGTAGAGAGAGTGATTTTAGTAGAGGGTGTGAGGTAACGATTTTGTCGGTAGAGCATGCCTAATTTTTTATGAGATTTTTTAATATTTAGTTGTAGGTGGGAGTTGAATTTAAGCTTACTATCAATTTGGACCCCAAGTAATTTAGTCTCAGACACCAATTCCAGAGATGTGTTGTTCTGACTAGTGATAGAAAATGTGTTTGTATTGATAGAGGTGACTTTAGAGGGAGTGAATACCATTCATTTGGTTTTAGAGGCATTTAGTGCTAGGTGATTATTTTTCATCCATTGTTCTGTGATTGAGAATGCATCTTGTGCAAGCTTTTGCAGCATAGGGAGGGATGTGGCAGAACATATAATAGTTGAATCATCTGCATATTGGATGATATTTGAGAAAGGGATAGAATTACGGAAGTCATTTGTGAATATATTAAAGAGGAGAGGACCTAGTATGGAACCTTGAGGAACTCCAGTTGGGGTAACAAGGAAAGAGGAGGTGGCCTTTTTCCATTTTACTGATTGATATCTATTAGATAAGTAACTGGAGAACCAGTTCAAAGAAGAGGAGGATAGGTTAAGTTGAGAGAGTTTAGTTATAAGAAGTTTGTGAGAGATAGTGTCAAACGCCTTAGAGAGGTCAAGTAGGAAGGTAGAGACAATATTACCAGAGTCTCGGGCTTTATTTACACTTTCCAGGAAGGAGAGGAGGGCTGTCATAGTGCTATGACCAGGTCTAAAACCATGCTGTGTTGGAGTTAATAAGTGATTGTCTAAGAGATATGGTAGGAATTGTAGTTGGATACATTTTTCTAGGAGTTTAGAAATGGGAGATAGGATAGCGATGGGACGGAAATTAGTTGTATTGTTATTATTACCACCTTTATGTAAGGGTATGATAAAAGCCTTTTTCCAGATTTGGGGTACTATGCTTTCATGGATAGACCGGTTAATTAGAATACTAATGGGGTAGGCAATGGCTTCTGCAGCTATGCTAAGAAAGTATGACAGGATGTTGTCTGGGGCATTAGAGCAAGGCTTAAGTTTCTGAAGGAGTTTTTTTATGGTGGATATAGGTATAGGTTTGAATGAGAAAGGAGAGGAAGGGGTAGAGAGGGTATTAGAGGATGATGATAGTAGAGAAGAAGAGAGTGTAGTAGTAGGAGTGGAGCTAAAAGTGTTAGTAGAGGAAGTTGAGGGTGAAATGGAGGGAGTGGTGTTAGAGAATGTTGAGGTTAATTTAGAAATGGAATTAATGAAGAAAGAGTTAAATTGTGTGGCCAAATCTATGTCATGAGCATTGGTGTCTGGGCTGGGTTTGTCTATTTTGCTGGGATTGATAAGGGTAGCGACTCCTTTCCAGAATTTCTGAGGGTTTGTTTTATTGCTGTTTTGGAGTATGGAGAAGTAATTTTGTCGGTCAGCGATAATAAGCTTTTTTACTATATTTCTAAGTGTTTTATATTCGTTATGAATGAGGGGAGACTTATTTTTCTGGTAAAGTGCCCAGATTTTATCTCTGCATTGCATGGTTACTAGAGTATTTTTGTTTAGCCAAGGGGCAGTTTTGATTTTTATTCTCAGTACGTAAAGGAGCATGGTAGTCAAGAAGGTTTAAGAAGGTTGAGTTGAAGTGGGCAACAGCATTATCTAAAGGTAGAGTTTTTAGAATGTTCCAATTTATTGCTTTTAGGGAGTCAGAAAAGGTTATAGGGTTGAAGTTTTATTGGCTGCGAGTAGTAATATAATTATGTGTTTGGTATATGGGTGAAGGGAGCCGATATGTGAATGTGGGTAGGTGGTCGCTAAGAGGGTCTGGAAGTGTACCATTGTCAGAGAAATAATGAGGGTGGGAGACTAGAATCCAGTCTAAAATGCTACCATTGGATAGTTTTCTTGAGGGGTGGGTTGTGGAGTTAATTAGCTGTGAGAAGGTATAAAGGTTGATGTTAAGTGGGTTTGTTGGAGACTGAATGGAGGACCAATTGATATTCATGTCTCCCAGGATTATTATTTCATTAGTAATGTTAGTGGAGAGCCAGAAGAGGATGTCCTCAAGTGTAGTAATATTGTCACCGGGGGGGATGTAAAGGGAGGCTCCGTATAATAAAGAAGGAAGAAGATAAGTCGAGGCCAGGGTTTGCCTGGTAGAGTTGGAGAGAAAGAGATTATTCCTATACAGCATACCTAGCTTTTGGTGGGTTTTCTTAATATTTTGTTGAATATGAATATCAAACTTGAGGTGTTCATCTACAGTAATGCCAAGTAGGTTGGTAGAGGGGACTACTTCTATAGATGAGTTGGTTTGACTATAGACTTTGAAGTTGTTTTTATCGTAGGAGAGGGTCTTTGTGGGAGGGAATAGTAGAATCTTTGATTTATTTGCATTGAGAGAGAGGTGGTTTTGGCACATCCAGTTTTCAGTTGTTGAGAAGGCAGTTTGGGTTTTAGACAGCAATTCAGAGAGGTTTGAGGCAAAGCAGACTAAGGTTGAATCATCTGCATATTGAAAGACTTTAGTATCAGGAATAGCAGTGTGAAAGTTATTGATGAAGATGTTAAAAAACATTGGCCCAAGGATGGATCCCTGTGGTACGCCAGTTGGGGTAGGTAGGAAGGAAGGGATGGAGTTCTTCCATTTGACTGCCTGTGATCTGTCTGATAGATAGCTGGAGAACCAGGATAAAGCATTATGTGAGAGATTAAGGTTTGAGAGATGACAGAGAAGGTGCTTGTGGGAAACAGTATCAAAGGCCTTTTTAGACAGATCGAGTAAAACAGTAGAAACTAAGTGTCCTGAATCTTTGGCTTGATTGACAGTTTCTAGGAAAGAGAGTAGAGTAGTTATTGTGCTATGGCCTGGACGGAAGCCATGCTGGGTAGGAGTGAGAAGATTGTTTTGAGTCAGGAAAGGCATAAGTTGAAGGTGGATGCATTTTTCTAGGATTTTGGAGATTGGTGAGAGCAAAGCAATGGGGCAAATGTTTGAGATGCTGGTATTTTTGCCTCCTTTATGAAGAGGAAGAATATAAGCTGAGCGCCAGAGTTTGGGGACATATAATTCTTTTATGAATCGGTTGATAATGATCATGACATTTCCCAATATGTCTTGGTGAGGGTAGTAATAGTGTCTATGAAAAAATGAGTTAAATTCAGAGCCTAGTTTGAGGTCAGATTTACTTGGGTCAGGATAAGGATTATTCTTGGAGCCTGGATTGAGGAGTGAGTTTATTGGGTTCCAGAATTTTGGGGGTATTTTATTGTTATTGGACTGAAGTCTGATATAGTAGGATTGTTTGTCTTTGGTGATTAGTCATTTTGCAAGGTTGCGGAGCTGTTTATATTGGAGCAAGGTACTGGCCAGTTTATTGTTTTAGTAAAGCTTCCATAGTTTGTCTCTGTGGTGCATAATCTGTTTTGTCTCTTTGGATAGCCAAGGAGCAGTTTTAGTTTTTATCCTTTTGTTTCTTAGTGGGGCTAGTGAGTTTAAAGTATCAAGGAAGACAGAGTAGAAGTATTCTATAGCCTTGTCAGGAGGAAGGATGTTTAGAATTTGCCAGTTCATTTGTTTGAAAGCATTTGAGAAAGTAGTTGGGTTAAAGCTACTGAGGTTACAAGTTTGAATGTATTGATGCTGGTGTGGGGAGGAACTAGTTGAGCGATGCATGAAGGCTGGGAGGTGGTCACTAAAGGTATCAGGAATTGTGCCAGAATTGGTTATTTTATTTGGATCTGAGACTAGGATCCAATCTATAGTAGATCCGGGAGGGTTTATTTTGTTAGGTCGAGTGATAGAGAGGATTATTTGAGTGAAGTTATAGAGGTTAATGGATAGGGAGAGAGAGGGGCAATTGATTTTATTCCAGTCAATATTCACATCATCAAGGATATAAATTTCATAGTTAATTTCACTAGAGGCCCATAGGAGAATATTTCTGAGTGCAGAGATATTGTTACCATGTGAGATATATAGGGCAATGATGCAGATATTTTATGTTTATTTAATTTTAGAATTCCAGCAGTTAGTTCAGTATTCTGGAATTGAGGAATTGGACTTTGGAGGGGAATTAAGGTAAGAAGGTTGGAGTAGACTAGGGCAGTGCCTCCACCTTTTTTATTTAGTCGGTCATTTCTAAGACAATGAAATCCTGGGGGCAGAAACTCAGAGTCAGAGATAAGGGGCTTGAGCCAGGTTTCAGAGATGGCTAGATATCTGGTTGGTTATGACTTAACCAAGCTTGAAATTGGTGTACTTTGTTGTTTAGACTTTGTGCATTAATTGTAAAAATCTTTAGGGTGTTGAGATAGGAGGAAGAGGGTAAGGGATGAGTATTGTTAATAAAGGATGTAGGGCCAGGGTTAGGATGGATATCACCAGCTTGGACTAGGTTGTTGAAGGAGATATCCTTTAGCCATATTGGTCTGCCAGCATTAATTTTGGTAGATTGTAGATTGGAGCAGATGACAGTGTCCTGACTTTAGAGGAGAAGAGTTTAGGGTGAAATAGGTGCAGAGGGTTGGGCTGAATGAGAGAAGAGGAGATAGAGTGGAAATGGGAGTAAGAGTGAGGGAGAAGGTGGGTTTGTATGGTAGTTGTCTTTGTAGGTGTTATTGGACAAGCATAGCTGGAATATGAGGTAGCATAATATAAGGGAAGTAGGAACAGAAAGAGGAGGCTGGGGGAGTGGAGGGTGTGATAACTTGAGGAGAGCATGTTGGAGCAAAGAGAGAGTGGTATGAGTGGTTAGGAAAATAGAGAAGGCTATGAAGAAGGTAGGGGTTAAAAAGTGATGGAGGTATTCTAGAGATTTAAGGAAAGAGGAGGGGACTTTAATTATTGGGTGGAGTACAGATTACAGAGTTTAAGAAGGATGGCTACAGGTGGGAGGAATAATGAGTGGGGAGCTGGTATTGGGCAATTGGGCTGAGTGGGTGGGGTAAGACAGGAATAAAGCTAGAAGTACTGGGGGTACTAAGAGTACCAGGAGTACTTTGCTTAAATAAACCTACCAGTATTGCCTGCCAATGGAACCTTCCCTCCATCTAATATATCATTGAGCAAATCAGCTGGTCTCAGTTAATGTCAGTGCCACCATTTTATAAAACTCTATTAGTATGTTATCAGGCCTTCCCCTGTCCCCCACAATTACTGTGACTAATCACTGATGCAGCCTCCTTTTTACTCATTTCACTGTGCAGTCTTTCCTTCACCCCCCATCTAATCCCAGACTCTTTCATTCCCCAGTTGTACTCCATTTGCTTCCTTTCCTCTCATATAACTCAGAGTAATGTTCCTCAATAATTTTTTTTATCACTACCATCCTTCTCATCCTTTATTACCTTAAATTAGCACCACCCCTTCTGTTTTGTCAATTTTCATGCTAGCAATGTCATATCTTTCCCCCAACACCATCATAAAGTTCATCTCCTAGTTAGCTCAGCATTCATCTGACTTTCCTCCTGCTTGAACAAGCTTAAGTTCCTTCTCTGTTTTGTCATACACCTTCTGATCCATCTGCATAACCAGTAACTGTTGTTGTTGTTGTTTGTCTTTCGGCTTTTCCCGGTAAGGGGTCACCGCAGCAGAACTCCGGTAAGCTAATGATTGGCAGTAGATTTTTATGAAACGCCGAGGTGCCAGCTCAACGCCCAACCTTCAATGAAGGCACACCCATTTACGCACGCATGTCTTTCAAACGCTACCCAACCGCAGGGAGGACATGCAGACTCCACACAGAAGGCACTCCCAAGCCCAGCCGAGAATCGAACAGGAGAACCTCTTGCTGTGAGGTAACAACCCTACTGCCGTACCACTGTGGCTAATGCTTTTAATTTGTTCTCCAGCACTTGCACCTACACGCTTTCTACTACTCCTCAACTCATTATTTTTGTTGTCCATGCAGCCTTTATGCCATCCCCACTCTTTCACTATAATCATCCCTGTCTCACTGTTTTCTTACTGTATCATTCTTACCATCACTCCTTTCAGCCACACCACCTGTTCCACCCATTTTCACAGACACGATTTCCATCTTCACCTATATTCCTTCACATTCCATCCCCATTCATAATAACCACCACTGCATGTATTAAGTCCCATTTCCATAATTCTTACTCCACTAATTTGTCTTGTCATTCACCAGAATCATAATCAATTTTATCACCATGCTTAACTTCTTTCCTGATAAAGTTATCCATGCTTTCCCTCAAAATTCACTGGAATTTTTAGTGAAATGCAGCCATTCTAAATAATCTATCAAGCTCAGGGTTTAAGATTATATTAACATCTATTCCCCAAACTACTGTATTCTCTTCCATTTTCATTTGCTCTAGTTTCAGTATAAGATTTCTCAAGTGTTTTGTATTTACATTATTTGGTCCATAGTACTAGGTCCACACTATAGCCATTTGATTATATAGATTGTGACAGACTTCCCACCTCCAAGTGTCCCCATTGATACCTTCCTCCCAACTTCTGCCTCTTCCTTCCTTCAGTAAACCCCCCCCCTTCTCTCTTCCTTTCTCTTTTCGCACAGTCTAACACACTCACCCAAATCCCTTTTTCTGATGTATATTCACCTCTCCCTCCCCTCTGTCTCAAATATGAGTATGTTTTCCTACTTTAATCTAGCCATTGTTTTCACTCACTTTATTGGATTATCAACAACTCAACATTCCCTTTTCTTATACTGAACCACGATTGACCAATCTATTTCTCCTCAGGAGCTAGGCCACAAAGGCATTGTGTACACCCCTGGGCACATCTGCACTCTACCACCCAACCCCCTTAATAATAAGTCTCAGCCACTTCAAACGTCTGCATGGGTAACAGCACTGGAGCACACTCCTCAGGCTCATCCTCCATTTTGTGATCTTCCCTTTGCCCTCTTCTTCCTTCCTCTCCTGCTCTCCTTATCTCTTGATTCTAAATTTCTGCACTGATCATATCCCCTTCACCCCATACACATAATTCTGCATTCCTTCTGTTATAGTTAGCTTTCTATCACAGAACTGTTATTACTGAAAAAGAGGACCTTGCAGGAAATAGTATGCAAGTAAATAACATATCCTTATAAGAGACATCAATAGCCTTCCTTCTGGATCTGAAAACCAATATTACAAAATTATACTGTTTGTACCTATTCTAGGCCATAGCAAATACTTATAAAATATAGTAACAGTCATGCAATACAATTGCTCCACACTTTCAGATACATAATTAGCTTTGTGCATCTTGTTTATGTATTTATTTTTTTATTTATTTGGTGCCCATTATCATTGGAGGCCTGCAGAGAAAAGCTCCGAAGTATTGAAAAAACATTTTAAGAACAATAATTTTACAGTCTTAAAAATAATACAAAACCATCTACACTTTAAATAATTATACCAAATTAGACATAATGTGAAAACATCAGTTAAGAATAGATACAACTTGTATGGCAATAATTTACTATTTAGAAAAATGTTAGTCAGTTTATAGAGAAATTAAAAGTAAATTAGTGTAATACAAACAGGAACTGCAATATGAAGTGAAAGAAAAAACAGATTTATGCTATATTAAGACAGTCAGGGGACAAAATTGGTTGAAGTAAGGAAGTGAGTGAAGAAGGAAAAGTAAGGAGGTGTAAGGTATGAACAGGTACTTGTTCCTATTTAGGGATACAGTTTATCCTGCGGTTGAGCAAGAACAGTCAGATTCTGACAAGGACATTTTTCAAAATGGTTTAAAAGGACTGGAGGGAGGGTATTGACCTAATGGACACATGTAAGGATTTCTCTTAGCAACATGGTATGAGTACAGACCAAATTTAAGATTATCATCCAGTATCATCCCTAATAATTTGCTTTTGCTATGTGAAGTGACTTCAATCATTGTATTATTCAGCGAGGATTTTTTTCATGAGAGAGTGGTTTGGGAGGAAAAAAGTAGTAGTTTTTTTTGGATTGATCATGTTAAAGCTGTTAAAGCTTCCCGAGTAATTTTTTGTAGATGTGCCCAGTTTTCACATGTGCATATGAGTGCAGAGTCATCTGCATATTCTATTAGGGAGGCCTGTTGTCTAGATCTGTGGAGGGTGTTCATGAGAATGTTAAAGAGAGGTCCAAGGATACAGCCTTGTGGTATGCCAGTGGTGACTGAGAGGTATGGAGAGCGGATGGATTGTCATTTACTGACTGATACCAATTAGACAGGCAGCTTTTAAACCATAGAATGGTGGACTGACATAGACCTATTAAGAAAATTTGAAGTAGATGTTTGCTGTGGCAAACTGTGTTGAAGTATTTAGACAAGTCTAGAAATAAGGAGTAGACTTGTCTGCCATTATCTCTAGGTTTATTGACAGTATCAGTAAAGGCTAGAAGTGCAATGTCAATGTTAGTACTATGGGAGGCACTGAAGTCATGTTGTGTGGAAGATAGGAGTCGTCCTGAATCATAGGATTATAGGAGATTACTAGGCTATTGGCTCAGAGGTCATTTTAAGCCTAGCCATTTCATCCCAATGTAATACCATAGAAATGCTAGTCAGTACCCAAGATTCCATTTAGTGATGACTGCCCATGTCTAAGAGGTTTGTGGGCTCTATCCCCAGTAAGAATTTATGGTTCCTCATCCACTCGTCCAGATTCCTCTTGAACAGTGTCATAGAGGTGCTCTGTTTCACATGCATTGGTAGCCTGTTCCAAAGACGTGGCAGTCGCTGGGAGATAAATCTGTCCCTCCAGCATATCCTATTTAAGTTGTAGGCCATATTTAGGTTCCTGGAAGGGGTAGCCCTAGTCCCAATTCATTTACGGATATGCAGCAAGTTCATTAGGTTTGGGTCTTGGATTGCTCTTTAGGACAAGCATAAGTCTCCCCTAAGAAGTCTATACAATACAGAGTATAGTGACAGGAACTTTAGTTGGTCTGTGCAAGACACATTCCCTCTTTGTGAACGTATTTTTTGTATTTTGAATTTTTCCATATCTGAATGCCTTTGCCTGTATTTCTCTTTGAATACTTTGGGGCTGCCTTTTTTGCATTGATTAATTTAGCTTTCTCCTTTGTATAAATATTGCACAATGTCCAATCTCTCTTTCTTTCCCATGTCCATATTTCTTTTTTCTACCTTTCAAATGTCTCTAGATTTTGTTTTTTATATTTTTGCACTTTGTCAGTTGCTTCTTTTTCCAAATGGCCCAAAGTTTCTTGGTCTGTGTAATGTTGTTCATAACTCTGTTGTATTAATGAACACAAATTTTTATTTGACGCTTCTGGCAATTTGTCTTGCGGAAGTATGTTTCTTTCCTCTAATTTCTCTCTCAGTCTTTTTATATATCTTCTGTTTGGAAATTCTGGGTTTCATGCATATTAGTAACAATGCATAATTTCTTTCTTATCCTCAACAGTCCACTCTATCATCTTTATGGGTCTTTTCTGGCCTATCAGTTTTTGTTATTTTTGTGGACTGCTACTTCCTTTTGTAACAGGGTGGCTATCCTCCCCTCGGGCCTGACCTAGCCCCATTGTAGGAATGTTTCTGTGTCGTGAGGATTCTACACTTTCATTTTTTCCAGTCCTGGTATCAGTGCACATACCAAGATTGGGCACTTTTTTATCCTGGGTCTTGTGTACCCAGCTATCTTTTTCATTTTTAACCTACTTCCGTCCATGATATATGCTGTATAAAATACAGTGTATATATCACCATATAGAATGGCGAAAATGTCGAACGGTGAAAATTTCGAATGTTCATGAGAATGAACTTGCTAAATATATATTCCAACTCTGAGGTCACACTACAGTGAGGAAAGGGCAAATATCCCAATCCTCACTGTACCACAACCCCAAAAACACAAATTCGTTCTCATGAAATTTTGATATTTTCACCTTTCTGCATTATCACCATTTGATATGGTGATATAGACCCTATATATATCAGTGTTGTCTTGATGATATTTTGTGGAAAACAGAGTCCACGTCATGAAAGTATTCACCAAGACTTGAGGATGAATTAAATTCCAGCAGTACTACTCTCCTTTGTTGATGATTTATCATTTCTCCATTCGGACTCCTAATGATACTATAAGTTCATGATGAAGTGTCCTCAGATCATTATTACTAGCTCAGTCTCCTCCCTGTGCTTTGTTTAGGTCCAATTTGCATAGTTCCTTGTAATATAATCTAATTTGATTTCAGTATCTGAGGTTTCTTGGATGTTTTAGGACAATTTAGTAGCACCCTTTGTCGAGTCAAAGGCTTTGCATAAGATTTTGCAAATATACCTATAATCTGCTACAAATGGCAATACATTTTAGAATAAACATACAGTTTATCAATTCGTATGCCTTTACTCCTATCACATCTTATGTATCTATAAAATGGTTCCCATTATGCTCAATATCTTTATATGGACCTTCTTCAGTTTTTTCTTGATCGTGTCTCACACTATGTTTACTCTGCTTGCCCAGCTTGTTTATTTCAGTTTTCAAAGTTATAGTTCAACATCTGCTTCATTTCCTTTATCCTCTGTCTGACACCTTAATCAAGTATCTTGTTATTATGGCAATAAATCCTCCTGACTGATGACGTGTGTCTAGATCCTAAAAGTTAATCATTTGTTTAATATTTTGCATTCAAACAATTTCTCTTTCAAAACATGCCACATACCTTCTGCACTTTTTCCACTGAACATACGACTCCAGTTAGTTTTCCATAGTGAATGTTTTGCTTCTATATAATCTGTTAGTATTCTTTTTTTGCATTGATATAGATTTCAGTTTGGTTGAATTATCTAGCAATAATTTAACCTTTATAGCCTCATGACCACTGAACATCAACGATGGTAAAACCTGCCATGAAATAACACTCATTTCCTTAGGAACAATGCCTAGTATGTTCCCTTCCCAGGTAGGCTTTTTAAAAATCTGAAGCATTTGTTGTTCGTAAGCACACGTTGTAAATAATTTCTTACTAATGTTGTTGAATCAATATTATTGTAGTCATTTCTGGTAAATTTAAGTCCCCAACCATTATTATTCTTCCCTTCTGTGTTTCATGCAAGAAGTGTATGAATTCCTGTAGGTCATCAGCAATTGAGTTTGGTAGTCTAGACACTCGAACAATAGTTATATGTCCCAGGATTGTCTTTGTTGTCACAGTTACACAATCTGCAGTACTGGTGTTATAACTGAACATGTAATAATCACAGGTCTCATAATACTTAATATTATAATACCCCCACCGGATTTTTGTCAGATTGCTTGTTACAGTAAAAATATTTATACCCTGACAGACTTAATTTCCAGTCATTCTTTAAACACGTTTCACAAACAATAACATTAATCTTGTGAGAATATAGCAACTTTTTCAATTAAAAAGTTATTGATAATGCATTAACAATCATCAGAAATACTTCAAATATTATCTGTGAAGTGTTCATTTTTTAACCTCGCTTGATCTACACATTTAGATTCTTTAAAACAGGCTTTTTTCAAGCAAGTAATTACCAAAAACGTATTTTCATTCACTTTGACTTGGCTCTCCTTTCTCTATATGACTTGTGAAAAATCTGTCATAGCACTACACAGACTATACTGTCTAAGAGGGCTGTAAGTTCCCTGACAGCCAGAGACACTTTCAAATGAAATCATGTGTATTAACATGAATAAAAACAGCAACATATTTCCTTAAATTAAGGAGTTCTAAGGCCTCTCTCACATTTCTACATAACACTATTCAATGCTCATTATCTTCTCTGCAAATATAAGTATCAGCTTCTCCAGTAATTGAATCTCCTGTTACAAGCTGATCACTTTTGACCAGATCTGAAGAAACTCCAACTTCTAATTCAGTAATATCTGCACTATAAATGAATGATCTTTCATCAATGGTTATAGTATCAAAGTGAACGGAAGATACTCTTGTAAATCAAGGTTTGTTTTTTATTTAGTAATATGTTCTTCCTGTAATGCATTTTTGTGGGACGTACTACTAGGCAGCTTTATAGGAGGATGTATGAACACAAGTATGCTGTAATGATTAAGGATGAAAAAATGCACTTGGCAAGCATTATAAAGCTAGTTCATGTAAAGCAGATTTTAAACTTTTAGTATTGGGTGAAATTAAACATTTTAATAGTATGTTTAATGCTGAAGATGAATTAGGGTGGGTAGAGTACTCATGGCAAGTAAGGCTAGATGCCTGCCACCCACCAGCTCTTAAAGACAGTGATGATGTGGCCTTCCTTAAAAGGAAAGGCATTGAGCATTAATATATGTCATGTGATTAAATCCATATTTAAATGGTTGTACCTTAAAGCATTTTTACAGTCTGATGAAGTCTTATGTTTAGAGATGAAAGTGCTTACTGTTGAATGTTTTATTATTATTAAATTTGAGCTTGTGTTTTTCTGCCGGCTTTTTTGATTTCCTAAATGTTTTCTATTTCCACTTTGCCTAATATTATTTATTTCATCAGTCCAGTCATTTGTATATGTAAGAACAATTCTCTAAGCTGTGCCAGTTGCACAAGTGCAATCATTAACAGTAAGTCTAGATTTACTAATAATAATGGTAAGCAAATCCTGCAACTTTTAGCATAAAGAACAGAGGTCACTGGTGTTGAATGATACCTTTAAATATACATAGCATTTACTACCCTGTACAAAATACTTTTACTTTAACAAATCAATAATGGCATACTCATTTAAGAAATCCATGTTCAGCTGCAAATAAAGCATCTAAAAGAAAAGGATAATCAAAATCAGCCACAACAGAATTCAAAGAAATTTTAAGTCCAGTTCTATGAGGAAACTCACACAAACAGTATAAAACTTAATATGAAATTATGTGCAATAAAGTCATCACTCTGAATTATTGTACTAGTCACACAAAAACTTGATTTCCTTTACATCGTGCAGAGTAGCTTCTGCTCACTTTCACTCACAGTTGTGCCTCATTATTACAGTAAAGATCAAAACATCACAAACTAACACAGAGTTATTTCTAATAGGCTCAGGATTGTCTTCTCTGCAGTCAGTGTGAATTTATACCTGACTTGGCCCCTTGGGATGGCTAGAGCTTGCCTGTCTAAAATCTATCCCTTTCTAATAACAAACAGTAAAAATTAGAGGTAAAACAACAAAATATAAATCAAAATAAATCTTCTCTTACCTGGCAATTGCACAGTCAATTACAAACCAATACAGAATTGCTTCAGATAAGCTCTGGATAAGTGGTTATGAAGATCCAATCATAATTCTTTGTAGTCCGTGTAGCTTTATCCACCCCATATACTACCATTTACAGAAAAAAGTTTTTCCAGCTTTTAAAACCATAAAACACTTATTGTTCGCTGTCAGAAAGTGAGTAACACAATATCTTATGTTACAGCAAGTCATGGACACTTTGCTGACATAGACAGCAGGCAGAAACAAATCTGTTTTTAATTCTGCTGCTGTTATTTGGTGGCCAGTGTCAGCAGGCTTCATTGTGTAGCACGAGACCAATCGTAACTGTTAGACTGGGTCACGTGCTATAGAAGTGCTTAAATACTTGGTCCTTTCCATGGCGTTAGAGCATAATCACCATGCTCAATGCACTACAAGGCTTTTCACTATGGCCCATAGACATTAGATTTCCCCATTGTACTGTACTGTAATAATGTAAGCGGTAAGTTAATAAGGCATGAGCAGCTAAATGGTGGTATGATTAAGGAAGTAAAACACATTGCATGTTATTCATGGACTGAGACAAGACCTCCTCTTTAAACAGAGTTCTGAAATTAAAATTTAGAACATACTTTGAAGAATGGTCTAGAATTATTTTAGAGTTTGGTCTAAGTTGTTAATTCATGCAGTCAAACAACTCAGTCTTTATTAACATTCTTCAATGTTTAAATAAGTATAGTGTCACTTACATAACTCAGTCTACAAGAAAGCCTGTCTTTTAAAGTCGTCACTTAACAGGATGTCTTGCTGTTTCACTAATATGTCTTGCACACAGTTCAAATTGTTTATCTTTCAGATATGAACAGGACAAAGCTTTAGAAATAATTTTGTTATCTGAAGCATGTTTCTAGTGGCATATGTATAATATGAAGTGTGGAATGTATCTAGTCTGTGACTACAAATACTTATTCACTTCAAATAAAAGAATAAAGGTCCATTCAGTCTCTCTGTAAAAATCATGTTGAACTTAAGGCACCAAAACCATGAATTATCCCTTTTAAAGTTTAGAGTTGCAAGGCACTAAACTAAATAGTACTCCACTGGCAAAAACACTATGAAAATTTGTTTATTTTTATCCTTGGTTTCCTAAACATTGCTTCAATTTATGTGATAAAACACACAGTAGGTTGCATACACTATAAAAGAAGGCATCATAGCATTTGGACTTTGGTCTGGAGTTGTGTCCAACTTTTCTGTTCATTGTACAGGGAGTCACTGCAACAGTATCTTTGGTTACAAAAAAATCCTTTAACATGTCGGGTTCAGGGACCTAGGCAGTGGGACATTTACCTGTGGTACATTTGGTTGCAGACACATGGCTGAAGTGACTTTCAGCTGCAGAGAAATACAGCTATTGCAAATTCCCTGTGGGCAGAGAAGAATGTGGTGCCATGCCCACAACTTCAATAACCAAATGCACATGGGTAAAGTAATGTCCATGACCCACAAAGCAACAAGAGACAGTACAAATTACAGCAGGTATCAGAAGCAGGCTGGCCAATGGGCGTGTCAGTGGCAGTAAAAATGCAGTGCACAACGGTCAGTGCCTCTATAATTGGTGCATGTGGATCACTACCCCTTTCACAGAGTCTCAGGAACATTACCCCAAATGCATACTGGAGCATAAACATGACTAC